>NC_036866.1:45433239-45469619 GCF_002910315.2 Salvelinus sp. IW2-2015
GACTTCGTTTTCTCTGTATACATCAATGATGTTGCTCTTGCTGCGGGCGATTCCCTGATCCACCTCTACGCAGACGACACCATTCTATATACTTCCGGCCCTTCCTTGGACACTGTGCTATCTAACCTCCAAACGAGCTTCAATGCCATACAACACTCCTTCCGTGGCCTCCAACTGCTCTTAAACGCTAGTAAACCAAATGCATGCTTTTCAACCGTTCGCTGCCTGCACCCGCACGCCCGACTAGCATCACCACCCTGGACGGTTCCGACCTAGAATATGTGGACATCTATAAGTACCTAGGTGTCTGGCTAGACTGCAAACTCTCCTTCCAGACTCATATCAAACATCTCCAATCCAAAATCAAATCAAGAATTGGCTTTCTATTCCGCAACAAAGCCTCCTTCACTCACGCCGCCAAACTACCCTAGTAAAACTGACTATCCTACCGATCCTCGACTTCGGCGATGTCATCTACAAAATAGCTTCCAACACTCTACTCAGCAAACTGGATGCAGTTTATCACAGTGCCATTCGTTGTTACTAAAGTACCTTATACGACCCACCACTGCGACCTGTATGCCCTAGTCGGCTGGCCCTCGCTACATGTTCGTCGTCAGACCCACTGGCTCCAGGTCATCTACAAGGCTATGCTAGGTAAAGTGCCGCCTTATCTCAGTTCACTGGTCACGATGGCTACACCCACCCGCAGCACGCGCTCCAGCAGGTGTACTCACTGATCATCCCTAAAGCTAAAACCTCATTTGGACGCCTTTCCTTCCAGTTCTTGCTGCCTGCGACTGGAACGAATTGCAAAAATCTCTGAAGTTGGAGACTTTTACTCCCTCAACAACTTTAAAAATCTGCTATCCGAGCAGCTAACCGATCGCTGCAGCTGTACATAGTCCATCTGTAAACTACCCACCAATTTACCTACCTCACCCCCCATACTGCTTTTATTTATTTACTTTCTGCTCTTTTGCACACCAGATCTCTTCTTGCACATGATCATCTGATGATTTATCACTCCAGTGTTAATCTGCTAAATTGTAATATTCGATTTATTGCCTACCTCATGCCTTTTGCACACATTGTATATAGATTCTCTTTTTTTCTACCATGTTATTGACTGTTTATTGTTTACTCCATGTGTAACTCTGTGTTGTCTGTTCACACTGCATGCTTTCTTGGCCAGGTCGCAGTTGCAAATGAGAACTTGTTCTCAACTAGCCTACCTGGTTAAATAAAGGTGAAATAAAAAAATAAAAAAATAAATAAAAAAATCAATAAGTGCATCGACGACATCGTCCCCACAGTGACCGTACGTACATTTCCCAACCAGAAGCCATGGATTACAGGCGACATCTGCACCGAGCTAAAGGCTAGAGCTGCCGCTTTCAAGGAGCGTGACTCTAATCCGGACGCTTATAAGAAATCCCGCTATGCCCTCATACGAACCATCAAACAGGCAAAGTGTCAATACAGAACCAAGAATGAATCCTACTACACCGGCTCTGGCACTCATCAGATGTGGCAGGGCTTGAAAACTATTTTGGACTACAAAGGGAAACCCAGCCGCGAGCTGTCCAATGACACGAGCCTACCAGACAAGCTAAATGCCTTTTATGCTCGCTTTGAGGCAAGAAACACTGAAGCATGCATGAGCGCACTAGCTGGAACACTAGACCCACTCCTAATCGCATAACGCCTCAACAGATCCACCTATGACACAATTTGCGCTAAAGCAGTTAGCGTCTATGAATGGGATAGGTTAGGCTACACACCTGGTCAAAGGGAGCGCCTATGTGAGAATGCTGTTCATTGACTACAGCTCAGCGTTCAACACCATAGTGCCCACAAAGCTCATGACTAAGCTAAGGACCCTGGGACTAAACACCTCCCTCTGCAACTGGATCCTGGACTTCCTGATGGGCCGCACCCAGTCGGTAAGGGTAGGCAACAACACATCTGCCACGCTGATCCTCAACACTGAGGCCCCTCAGAGGGTGCGTGCTTAGTCCCCTCCTGTACTCCCTGTTCACCCACGACTGTGTGGCCAAGCACGACTCCAACACCATCTATAAGTTTGCTGATCAACATCTGACCATAAGGCACTACAGAGGGTAGTGCATACAGCCCAGCACATCACTGGGGCCAAGCTTCCTGACATCCAGGACCTATATACTAGGCAGTGTCAGAGAAAGGCCCAAAAAATTGTCAAAGACTCCAGTCACCCAAGTCATAGACTGTTCTCTCTGCTATCGCATGGCAAGCGGTATTGGAGTGCCAAGTCTAGGACCAAAAGGCTCCTTAACAGTTTCTACCCCCAAGCCATGAGACTGCTGAACAACTTATCAAATGGCCTCCCGGACTATTTACATTGCCCCCTCCCCCCCACCCCCCTTGTTTTTACACTGCTTCCACTCGCTGTTTATTATCTATGCATACTTACTTTCCAAATTACCTCGACTAACCTGTACCCCCGCACATTAACTCGGTACCGGTACCCCCTGTATATAGCCTCGTTATTGTTATGTACATTTCTTGCTACTTTTTGATTGATTTAAAAAAATTAATAAATACTTTAGTTTATTCAGTAAATATTTTATTAACTCTAATTCTTGAACTGCATTGTTGGTTAAGGGCTTGCAAGTAAGCATTTCACGGTATGGTCTCCACCTGTTGTATTCGGCGCATGTGACAAATAACATTTTATTTCATTTGATTTGATTTGAAGTCCAGTATGATTTCAGAGGTATTGCAATCTGACAGTCAAGCGCCGAATAACCCAAACACAGAGCACTGCCTGCAGTAAAACCCCATTGAGGAAATTCACCATTGAAAAAGCCAGGCAGCACACCTCCACTGGGAATCCTCCCCTGAAGCAAATAATTGAGGAAAACAAGTCCTTTCAAGCAGGGGACCCTAGATTATGAGCTGTTTACACAGGGTCATCTCTCACCAGGGACGGATGTGCTGCAGTCAAATCTGAGTTCAAGTAGTGTTTGAAATCATTTCAGATACTTTAACTGGTCTTGATTGAGCTTGCCTGTTGAACCAGTAGAAGTGGTCAAAAAGGTGCAAATCTGGCAACATCTAGTATTCCAGGCAGGCTTAAGCAAACACTCAAAGTATTTGAAAGATTTCTATTCGTTTTTGAATCCAGGGCTGACTGCAGTAGTGCTTCAGGACCTCTGACTGAGGGGGTAGAGGGACAGCATGGGGAGTATAGGGGGACCAGGGGCAGGGTAGGGGGCAGGGGTGGGGGTTGTGGCGGTGACTTGTAGGATCATTCACGCCTCTGCTCAGGTTTTGTGAGATGCACCGGTGACAGACACTTATGGTGTCAGCATGCGTCAGTCCGGCTGGTGCCTTGCCGAACTCAGCTAGCCGAACCAAACGAGTGTGCTCGCATATGCCCTTAAAAAAATCTTCACTTGAAAAATGAGAAAAAAGTGGCAATAGTACTGTTTGTCCATTTTGAGACACGGTAGCCAGTATTTCCTCAAAATAGTAAGAATTAATCGAAGATAACTCAAGAAGTCTGTCATTCATTTTGACGACTTTAGTTGCTCAATTTTACACCTAACTAAATGTTTTGTGCAGTATTTTTCACTGAAAACATTTGCATGAAAATGAGTCGTCTCTCATTGAATGACAACAAAGACTTCCCTACAGTTGACCAATCACCGACGAAGGGGCGTAGACTTCGGGCTCCGAACTTCGGCTTGCTTCCATTAAAAAAATGGTGTTTCCAAAAAAACAGTTACCAAAGTCCAAAACAAACAAAAACGTCACAAAGGGTCATCATAATATACACACGAACTCTGCCGAACTGTTTCGGCTCGGGAAGCATGTGGACTCCTTTAGTTTCCCGTTTAATTCCGCCCTCTGGGCATGCCACCGTCTCTCCAACTAAATGTAAACCACGGTTATGATTAGTACCTCCTACTCAATTTAGACAGGATTACGATATCACTTTTATGATCTTTTATTAAGCCAGGCTCATAATACAGTGGGTGTGAAGTACCTGGATGAGAAAAGGAGCTCTGAGAAAAAAACGCTTTACTACAGTGAGTCTCTGTCACAACAGGTTGCTGACAGACAGACAGGAAGTTTGGGATCTTTCGTGAAGAATGTGCCAGAGCCGGAGCTTATAGAGAAGGGCGCATTTTGGTGGATCTAGTCTTGCCATTTTTGATTGGCAGGATTCAGTGTAGTTGTACATGAAGAAAATGCATTGTAAGTACTGTATGAGCACACAATCAGAGGATATGATCACTTCATTGCGAAAGAGTACAATATTTTTCTCAATGGGTTTTGCTGCAGGCAGTGCTCTGTGTTATTGGGTGGATCATTTGAGTGAGTAGTCTACATTGAATACTTGACTGCTGCTAACGATGGTAGTAGATGTCTTCTCAATGACATCAGGATATCTCAAATTCAGATCTGCATATGATACTGCATCATCACATGACGGGTATACAAAAGTCCTATGACTCGAGTTTAAAGGAAAGGGACTTACTTTCATTTACCCACAGCAGTGTGAGAGCAGAGCATCACAACAAAAGAGTAATTCAGAGAACTAGGGGAAGCATGCAGACTTGTGCTGTATCGTTGGTGCCTTATTAGACCTAGACAACTAAGTGAAACATTTGAAACAGGACTTGGCGTAGTTGGCGTATTTTGTGTAATTCTGCTATATAAACGAAATGTCACAGACAACGAATGGCTCAAATCTGTAACAGCGTAACAATGCTTTGTAACACTTATTTTTAAGAGTACCTACGTTGGTCTTCATAGCACATTAATAAGGTGTACATAACAAATTCATAAGCAGAACATAACCTTTAATGAAAGCTGCTATATTAGTCTGTTAATGAGGTAGAATTTCCTAAAATCCACCTATTCTGTTCCTCCATGCTCTTTCTGGCTCCCAGCCTATCAGCTGCTTTGATGTCCTGCGGAATACAAATCAAATCAAATCAAATCGTATTTGTCACATTTGCCAAATACAACAGGTCAAATACAAATGCTTACTTACAAGCCCTTAACCAACAATGCAGTTCAAGTTTAGCTAAATAAACTAAAGAAAAAATGTAATAAAAGTAAGTAAGGCTATATACAGGAGGTACCGGTACCGAGTCAATGTGCTGGGGTACAGGTTAGTCGAGGTAATTTCATATCATGGATATCAAGTCTGGGCATACAAAACTGTATAAGGGCTACCCAAAAGAGAGAGAGACACATAGCCTGGGGGGGGCTAGCATCATTTTCTTTTTCTTCCCTAACCTCCCCCTGCAGAAAAAAAGGAGGAGAAGAAAGAGGAGAAAGAGGTTTCCCACAGAAAGAAACCCTTTCTCTACCCAGGGTGTCTCCACAATGGCCCACAATGAAAAGATGGATATAGCAATTGTCCTGTTTAGTGATCCGCAAAAAGGGAGAGGAGGGGGTCCTCTGTGTGGCAAAGGCCTGCACCGGACCCGACCTGACACAGAGGTGGCAAGACAATAGGAGGCCAAGGGTGCTAAAGAGAGGAAAACCTGGAGACAATAGGGGCCTCCGCCAGAGCTGCGCTGTGGCCACACCAGCCACCGAGCAGCAACATTAAGTACTTTAGACACCAGAAGGCCAAGTGGAGCGTAAGGAACGCAAAGTTTCCTCCGCCGAGAAGCAGAGAGAACAGAAGCAACCAGTGTGGGCTACCGTGTGGCCTCGATCGTTTTGGGTTTGGAAATATACTTAGGGACTGGACTCCGCAGGTCTGCTCAGTGACAGTTTAGTTGGACACTATCCACTCGGATCTAAAATTAAGTGGATTTGATTTGACTAGATAAGGAGGGTTGGCGTGTAAACGTGGTAATGAATAGGGTCAATGTTCTCCTAGCCGGATCGGTCAGCAGCTAGGGTCATTTCTCTCCTCCATTAAGGCCCGGCCACTGTTCTCTCTCTCTCTCTCTGTCTTTCTGCAATGTTGTTTTATGTTGTCAGCCAAGAAAAGGAGCAGATGGGAAATGAGTCAATTAGAATAGAATTATGCAGTCATCAATCTTCTTTTCTAGGCACGTAGGATACCCCACAACAAAATAGGGTCACAACAGATCTAACAGTCTAAACAGGAGGTCCTGTTAAGAGTGACTAATCCAAATATTGTTTTGTTTAGAATGACTGACTGGCCCTTCATGTCTCATTTAACTGACTGCACCATAGCTGTGTGTCAGATGTTATCTTATCTGACGAGACAGAGAGCCAAAGGAGATATGAGAAGACGTTTATGTTGCTTATCACAGCACTTGGAATGCAAGTTAAATAGAATGTTTCATTATGGTGACCGACATTACAATCGTTAACTAAATTATTCTGATCCCAGAGCAGCCGATATATGTCTTTAAAGAGTGTTTGTTTGCCAACAAATGCAGAATCAGACTATTCAAGCGAATCAGAGTGTTTGAATCATGGTTCAATCTGACCTTACTACTGACTTACACTCATCCACACTCATTCATTTCCAACCACAGTTACATCTGCAAAGCATCCACACGCATACATGTTTCCTTTTTAGCCGATTTCTAAACTATTACATTTTCCAACTAAATTACGACATTAACCTTGCAAAAGCACTCTGTTACTCCATATATTTTTTTTGTAATCAAGAATTCAGTCATGAATCATGCTTGCTAAAGTGCTTGATGCACAGAACTTTATGACTCACGAATAAGCATGTTCTGACCAAATGATCTGTGATGCAAATATGGCTTTTGAGAAGTGATATACTTTACAATAGAATTGATTTGACATTCATAATGTTTAGATTTCTTGGTCACAAAATGACCAAGGGTATTTTTAAGGGCGTCCCATTCTATCGAGATAGTATATATCTACAATATTGTCCTTGTTTTATTTCAAACCTTTAGGTGGTAATAAATCATTCTGGACTTTCTCTGCCCAATCACTTTGAACTCAGAGTCATTGTATGTGGTTTGAAGATGGTTTGTTCGTATTTCAACAAAGGGTCCCAACCCTCTATAGCCCTGTGCAGGCATTATCTATATTCATTAAGATTTTAATCACAGAGAGACTTAGGCCTACTACCCCACCCATTGCTTTGGAAATAAGTTGTCTAAAGTTTATATGTGGCATAGAGTGACAAGACATTTACAAAATATACCAGTGTAAAACTATTCGGTAACAATTAGCACCAGAAAGAAAGATGACACATATTTTTGAGGATGTCTCTCAACTCTGATGAGGTTATGTGAAGTAAGAAGAAACCCAACACTCATTACTGATAAACTAATAGTGCATTTCCACTGATGATTTACCCCGGTGTTTTACCAATAAAGCCTCGTACCTTTGTGTTTCCACATCCACGGCCTGACGCCTGGGAATCACTGGGCCGTGGCCTCAGTGGACCATCTCTGACTTGAGACCCATATACGAGGCTCTGGGGCTATCCGGGTGGCATTTCCGTAACAATGGCTAACAGTGAACATGAGTTTACTCCTTCGATGGTTAGCACCTTCTCACAGCGCAACTGTTTTGATTATGCCCGAGGTTGTCGATTCTGCTCTTCACAAGTCCTCACTGTCAGTCCTAGCTATGGAAACACAATTTCCCTAGTAAGACATCAGGGTGTATATACTAGTGTAACACTGGTCTCACAGTTGAAAAGCAAATGATTTTACCCTAAGTGGGGCTTTCTGGTCCCCCCCCCCCCAGCCCTGACCCCGTAGTCATATAATAGTGTTACCTAACATATTCTAGCTACATGTTATTCATCCTCTGGGAGTTTTCTCCTCACCCAACCCCCCCCCTGGTCTTCATGTGTGTGCAGTAATGTCATCATGTGCCGGACAGGACCAAATGGCAGAAGTAGGAGAGGAAAACAGAACAGACGGGTGAACATTGACCTCTCTTTCTCTTACTGGCTTTTTCTCTCTCTCGTTCTATCTCTCCCAGGCGGACGACAGGCGGGTGAACCAAACCCTGACCTCTTGTCTCTATTTACTTTCTGACATCCATGAATTTAGGATCTCTGACTGCTCTCCACTGATGTTAGGGGCCAAAGTTCCTGAGAACAGAGGGTGTCCATGAAATCACCTGGGATCTCCCAAGTAGCACAGCCTCCAATCAGTCATTATGAGTCAAAATAACAGCCTGGATCCCCTTACAATGCCTTCATCCCAAATGCCACTATATCCCCTACATAGTGCACTAACCCATAGGGTTGTGGTTAAAAGTAGTGCACTACATAGGGAATAGGCTGACATTTGGATGGAACACCTTGTTTTATGGGACATCGGTCCAACCCCTCCCTAGGTGATATTTACAGCTCTGTTCAGGCTGCTCCAGTATTTTACACACAGCAGCTAAAGTCATCATGGATGTGAGGTGGTCCACTTTGAATGGAGGTCAGGGATGAATTATGACATTATTAGCAGGCCCTTGCAGAGGAATGTAGATGGACACAGTTGGTTACTGATTGCAATTGATCTTTAAAAAAAAAAAAGTTGGCAGCAACACATGGTAGCTAGACCAGACACAATAATGGGGTGAAGGTGTTACATTAACATTACACAAGTCCTCAAGTGGTCTCATACTAGCATACGCAAGATGACTATTCAATAAAAACACTAACAGTTAGGTCGTTTCACAGAACACCAACTCCCTCATCAAGTTTGCCGATGACGCCACAATTGTAGGCCTGATAACCAACAACAATTAGTCAGCCTATCGGCAAGAGCTAAATGAACTGGAATTGTGGTGCCAGGAATAGGGCTGTTGCCGTGACCATGTTAGCGCCACACTGGCGGGTCATGAAGGGTCCAATTCCACATGACCGTTTAGTTACGGTAATTATGCTTCTCCAAGCTCTGATGCTGCTGATGGTCATAAGTAGCCTACCAAACTTGCTAACTGCCTGGTGCTCAGCAAGTCTATTGTCCCTCTAATCACTCTGACATCAATGAGAGCCCATGAGCTCATGTTGCGCAACATTTCTATAGGCTATGCAATTGCGTGAGAAAACAGAGTGATGACCTCTATTAAAAAGAGGAGGATCCCATCAGCTTTCTGTAGGCTAGGCCTACTATATTTATTTCTCAACTTTCCTGTTAAGCAAATTGCTTCTCTTTACAACAGGAGTATAGCCTACCTGGCTGGCATGAAAATAAACCAGGGAAAAGCATCCTCCGTTTGCTATTTAAGTGCAGAGATGACATGTATTTTCGCCCGCCCCCGCTTATAGCCTACTGCCGTGTGCGCATTGCTGTGCTTATAATGTGAAGAAATAGCCTAATAGTTTATCAACATTACAACTGTGTTTGGAATATATATATTTTTTGTACTATGGGGGATAACAGATTGACATAGGCTAGTGTGTTTGCTGTTCGTCAGGCCTATTCATCTTGTTGGCTGACAAAAAGTTATTGGATAAGGACGCGCACAGTTGCATTTCCGATGTGTCTGTCTTCAGTTGTAGCCTGCGAGAAAGACCCGATCAAGTGATGGAGAGCCATGTGAGTGAGAGGTGCTTCGGAGCACGCAGCACTCAGAGAGAAGGGAATTATAAGTATTATATTCAGCCCAAGAGCACAACGGCCACTGGTCGCAAAAGGCATGGATTTTTTGGGATGTATTTGGCCACACAAAGTGGATCCAGCTGGGAAATTCGAGGAATTATCAAGTGCTTGTCAAATTGTGAATGAGAGACTGATGAAGTGTGTACAGCCTGCACAAAAACAAAGCAGAGCTAATGCCTTTCAATCATCGAGTCACATCATGCAGCCTTAAAAAGCCCAACGTTTGTAGAACAACTAAAGTTACATTAATAACTCAAAAGGAAGCATATAGTACTACCTATTTCTTTGTTAACCGCTCAACACAGAATCGCCGCATGTGCGCACACCCTCAAATCATTTGGAGAAAATATCCTTTCTTTTTTATTCAGCTTTGTTCAATTGCATTCTTCATTCTATAATATAATATAAAATAATGTCACGTATTTCTAAGCAAATCTTGTCTGCTAAATGAACTAGTGTAGCCCACAACCATATGGCATAGCCAGATCAGGACCTAACATAAGGACAACTCAGAGTATGCTATTCTGTTCTTCTGAAACATTCTACATTTTCTTCATATCATGTTTCTTTAGACCTGTCTAAAATAAATAATGGATTTATTGTGAAGGTGTAGGCTATATTACATGGATCTATATTGTAGATGTTCCAAAGGTCTGCATCAGTGGCTTGTATGTGTGGAAGCCAGGAGATGCTAAATGTGTTCATGTTAATTAGTGGCCAATTACCAAGAGACTGGCAGTTATTTGACCGGCTGACGAAATTTCGTGACTGCCACAACCCTAGCCAGGACAACAATCTCTCCCTCAACATCAGCAAAACAAAGGAGTTGATTGTTGACTTCAGGAGGGAACAGGATGGAACATGCCCCGATCCACATCAACATGACTGCAGTAGAGAGAGCAGAGACTCTCCCACACACACACACACACACACACACACACACACAACACACACACACACACACACACACACACACACACACACACACACACACACACACACACACACACACACACACACACACACACATCACAACTGCTTGCTAAATACTGCACCATTTAAACACGTTAACCCCAATCCCCCTTCCCCAAAACACGTTTAAATATTGGGCTATAAATGTTGCCTTCTTTTATTATACTTTTGTTAAAATCTCTATTCTATTCTACTAAGCCATTTACTTTATGTTCGTATTCTGATCTTTTATTGTTTCCTATTGTTGCTGCATTGTCGAGAAGGAACCTGCAAGTAAGCGTTTCGTTGGACAATGTATACCATGTGTGTATACAAATCATTTAACTTGAAAATAGTGTAATAGAACAGACACCAGTAGCTATGTAATACACTGACAGGACACCAGTATTACACACACATAACACATAACAAAAACAAGAATAGCGTCTGGATAGGGGGAACAACATGACATTACAATAATAATGCTGACAGGGGGAACACAACTGGGGAACACAACTGAGGAATAGATATAGAGGGGGCAATCAACAATGTGAAGGAGTCCAAGTGGGTCCCATGGTGATGGTGACAGGTGTGTGTAATGAAGGGCAGCCTGGCGCCCTCGAATGCCAGAGGAGGGGAAGCGGGAGCAGGCGTGACAGTACATCCCCTCTCAGCCTGACGGGCCAGCTGAGACATGTGCGCTGGACTAGCCCGGCTTAGGCGTAGGAGCCCGATGAGCCGGCAGAGGCATGGGAGCCCGACGAGTCAGCTGAGGCATAGGAACCCGATGAGCCGGCTGAGGCATGACATGGGATGGGAGCCTGCCGACCCAACCGATGCAAGGAAACCTCTCGAGCCAGCTAAAGCGTGGAAGCCCGACAAGCCAGCTGAGGCACCCCCGGTTCCATCGGTGTCGCCACCAAAAACAAAAAACAAGAACACGCTGATGTTCAAATATTGGTGTCCGCATTCTGTGAGGACCGATGCTGGAGACGAGAAGCAAGTACAGAGAGTGAACATTTAATGGTAAACGGACACATAACACAAACAAGGATAGCGTTTGGACAGGGGACTGAAACGGGGAACACATCTGAGGAATAGACAGATATAGAGGGCGCAATCAACAACGTGAAGGAGTCCAGGTGAGTCCAATGAGTGTAGATACGCGTAATGATGGTGACAGGTGTGTGTAACGAAGGGCAGCGTGGTGCGTCGAGCGCCAGAGGAGGGGAAGCGGGAGCAGGCACGACACATACATTTGGCAGGAGAAGTACAGCTCGGTCTCCACATCATTTTATGGGCAGCGTGGCCATATGTGTCAAGTAATTATCTTCTTGTTGTTCTGTTATTTGGTTGGGTCTAATTGTGTTGCTGTCCTGGGGCTTTGTGGGGTCTGTTTATGTTTGTGAACAGAGCCCCAGGACCAGCTTGCTTAGGGGACTTTTCTCCAGGTTCATCTCTCTGTAGATGATGGCTTTGTTTGGGAAGTGCTTCCTTTTAGGTGGTTGTAGCATTGAGCAGATAATTAGCGGGTATCGGCCCAATTCTGCTCTGCATGCATTATTTTATGTTTTACGTTGTACACTGATGATATTTTTGCAGAATTCTGCATGCAGTGTCTCAATTTGCTGCTTGTGCCATTTTGTGAATTCCTGGTTGCTGAGCGGACTCCAGACTTCATAACCATAAAGGGCAATTTTTTGCCAGATCCTAATTGGTATGTCAAATTTTATATTCCTTTTATTGGCATAGAAGGCCCTTCTTGCATTTTCTCTCAGATCGTTAACAGCTTTGTAGAAGTTGCCTGTGGCGTTGATGTTTAGGTCGAGGTATGAATAGTTTTTTTGTGTGCTCTAGGGTAACAGTGTCTAGATTGAATAGGCATTTTTGGTCTTGGAAACTAAATCAAATCAAATGAAATGTATTTATAAAGCCCTTCTTACATCAGCTGATGAAACCCAGCCTAAAACCCAGCCTAGCTGTACAGAAACCCAGCCTAAAATCCCAAACAGCAAGCAATGCCGGTGTAGAAGCACAACCTTTTTTGGAACACCATTATTTTTGTCTTACTGAGATTTACTGACAGGGCCTAGGTTCTGCTGTAGGTCGTCCTTGGTTAGGGACAGAAGCAGTCGATCATCAGCAAACAGTAGACATTTGACTTCAGATTCTAGTAGGGTGAGGCCGGGTGCTGCAGACTGCTTTAGTGCCTTTCGCCAATTTGTTGATATATGTGACTCACCACCTGGATTCGGTCTTATGTAGCAACATTTGAAGTTCAGTTTTTTACATTAAATGAAAGTAGAGACTCAGAGCTACAAAATGGTATATCATACACTGCATTTGAGGAAACAATGGGAGTGTAATTCTGCTTTGAAAGGTGATCAACTTGTAAACTCACTTTTGAGAAAACGTCTTTCAATGTTTTGGTACTACTACTGGAGAGCCCTTCTTTGTCTACACCCATTCACCCTCTTAAGCCTTAGCCCCACCCATCTCTTTAAGGGTTGATCCAACCGTTCTGTACTAACTTGCCAGCTACTTCCAGACATCTAAGAGAGATAAAATAGCTCACTGAACATTACTAGCCCTATTGCTCTGTGGTTTCGCTTTCAGAGCGCGCACTGGACACTGTTCAATAAGTAGGGTTGTTCCGAAAGCTCTGACCTCACAACTACAGTCAAGCACCCAAGCTTACTGGCTAACATTGGCTAGCTAACGTTACTTCCAGACACATAATGAGGGAACACCCCACTCTGACCATTCTACTCACCCTAGCAGAGCTGGTTATGCTTTTTTAATGTTATCCAGAGTGTTGGTGACTGTAACTGTGCTGCTGGCAACAATTGAAATACGCTTTGTTGCCGACGTTTACTGACACCGGATATATTCAACGGGTGTTGAGCGTTCAAAAATGCATCAGTTAGAGTCTTTTCTTAAGAAATGTAGCTAGATATCTACCTAGGTAAACAATGAATCCCAACGCATGACGTAACGTTAGTTAGTGAGCCAGCTAGCTAGCCTACAGTACACGTTAACTTGAAATGAAAATGCTTTGCAAAATGAAGAGTGTAGCTAGCTAGCTAAACAATGGACCATAATCACAACTCATGACGTTACTACCCTGCATGAATCTGCAGGTAGCTAAACCAACCAAGTTCTATGGCTATAACTAGTCAAGCAAATGTGTCTGAGATACGAAGAATAAGATCATACACAAAACTTTAGCCAGCGACCCAGCCAGAGCTAGCTAACGGTACACAATTTGGGTGTGCAGGGTGAATATTTGGTCTGTCATACAGTAATTTGGTAAAAAGACAATTAGTATATTGTTTTTACTGAGGAAATGTACGAATCTGCTGTTAATGATAATGCAGAGGATTTTCCCAAGGTTGCTGTTGACACATATCCCACAGTAGTTATTTGGGTCAAATTTGTTTCCACTTTTGTGCGTTGGGGTGATCAGTTCTTGGTTCCACATTTTCAGGAAGATGCCAGAGCTATAGTGAAAGCGTAGGCTCAGGTTTTCTGGGTCTCTATGTTTTTGGTTAGATAAGTTTCTCAATTTCTTTCTCAGGTTTTTACATTCTTCATCAAACCATTTTTCATTGTTGTTCATTTTCTTAGGTTTCTGCTTGAAATGTTTAGATTTGATGGGGAAGCTGAGGTCAAATATACTGTTTAGGTTTTCTACTGCCAAGTTTACACCGTCACTATTACAGTGAAATGTTTTGTCCAGGAAGTTGTCTAAGAGAGATTGAATTAGTTGTTGCATAATAGTTTTTTGTAGGTTTCCACACTACTTTCCTTCCATATATAGCATATCTTAATATTATTTATGAAAGGAATCATTTTAACTTAATGGAAATGGTCATATTGTCTATTGATCTGACCACTTGACATTTTTTTTAAAGCAGGCATTCATTCGGTGACTATGATTGACTGGGCTGCTTTTTTTCTCCATCTGTTTTCCTTTGACCCTCAAATATAAACATATCTTTTTTTAAATAATTGCGAGAAATTATACATGCTTTCCTGCAGTAGACATGTGTCCTAGACTGGTGGACTTTAGAGTGAGGATTGGAGAGTGATCCTGGCTTGGGGATCAGACGGATGGGATTCCCCAGCCCCATTCACAAGGATATAGCCCTAAGTGATAGCTGAGACAGGGGGCCGGGGCCAGTAGTGTCTGGATGCCACACACAACGCTTCCTCTTTGGCCTTTCCCTGTCACAGAGGCACCAATAAGGTTAGGGTGGACTAGGGGGATGGGAGACAAGGCCCTCCGTCTGCATTTTAGGTTTCAGGTTCTATTGGCCTAGTATTCTGCTGAGGGGTAGGAGAACAGCATTGAAGGATACATTCCTTTTAGACCTCACAATTCTACGGTTCCTTACACTAGTTTATGAACCAGGAGAGACTTCAGATTTTCATTAATGAATAACCAGCCACTACTTACCCAGTAACACCGAATGTCATTACATTTGTAATTAAGTCTCCCACCCCTTCTCTAGACTGGACCGCTGTGGAACATAAGCCATTGTTACCTTACGTCCACGCAGCTTCAGCCTGGCATCATGTCAAACAACCTGCCAAAGCTCAATTGCAAATGTAAAACAGCTCCACTCTTAGTTCCTCTCGACACTCATTAACTCGCCCTAATTAGCATTTAAGTGGTAAAAAACAGCATCAGCAAACGAAAAGGCATGGAAGTGCCTGTTGATTTATGTATATCTTGTAATGATATCTGAATAATAATTGTGGATACTTTTATTAATACTTTTACTGATACTACCGATAATGATACTTTTACTCTTACTTGACTTTATTTTACCTCGTGCTACTTTATTTTCTGTTACTTTATTTTTTATTTTCTTCGGTGAAGATGTTGCAACATTTGTTCAGACAGCTGGGGACCTCCAGACAGCCGGCCAGCCGATTGTAGTCAGCTGATCTCTATCAGCCGAGTCTCATAAACAACAAAAATATTAACCGGCAACCCAACCTTGAAATGAGGGTCTGTCGAAGTCCCAACGTTTAGCATTTAATTTGAGTTCCACCAGATTTAGGTCTGGTGTCTGAGCTGTGTACATGCCCAATAGGGCCTGAAACAAACCATATTCTGTAGTTCTCTTAGGGTTGTTTTGGCCAAAGGCCGCAGAATACAGGACGAACAAGCAAGCCTTCCTAAAGAACATAATTCGAAAGGCAGCTACACAGGCTAAGGCATGTATAGAAACGATGAAGCGGGCTCTTACAGTGCAGCTGTGTCATCTCTCTTCATAAGGCCACCACCCAAGGACATCTGCATACCATTTTCCTCATTAAGTTTTGTTCCACAGTAATACAGTAATGCAGCCTGCCTCTGTAGGATCCTTGTTTTAGAGGGTTGTAATAGTTGTGAAATTGTGAAAACAAATAACGTCTCCCAACATTACTTGGAGACAAAAGCACAAACATGACACACACATACAGCAGCTGTACAATAACACAGCATAGAACTATACATGCAAATACTGGACAATAGGTTTGTATAGTTTTCATGCAAATACTGGACAATAGGTTTGTATAGTTTTCATGCAGCGCTCGTAGTCTTCGTGGTCCATTTTCTATTTGACTGGTCACAACAGGAACACCTCTTTAGGACTACCACTGTAAGATACACTCTCCCATCTTCTCCGATCAGGTTACAGCAGGCACCTGGGGAAAGTAGGTTTCACAAACGCTAATACAGCCAATACTTAGTTAATCCCATTGGTTAGGCTTAATCCCTTGTCATTGATTTTTATTGTTTCTCTTTGACTTTCAGGGGAACAGATGGTTTTAGGGGGAGTCGTCCCCCCCACGTGGGCCAGCCCCTTAACAATTTGAGTTCTAGCCAATGAGCTTCCGCCCCTCACCATTTGAGTGACAGCTAGCAAGACGCACACACAGTAGAGCGAGAGAGAGAGCAATGACATGGTGCGAATATCTGCACATACAGCATGTGACATAGTACGTCATTTTTGGGGAGCACTTTGGCACATAAACGCTGCTTTCAGAAAAACTGGCTAAAAACGATACAAAGTACTGGCGGATTTCTTTAACCAATACGGTAAATCCAACAACCCTGTCACCTTGGGAGCAACATTAAAAGGTGCAATATCGGATCTGTGTACTGTATGGAGTTTACTTAGAGTACCTAAAATGAAGGATACGTTCTTAATATTGAGTTTCCCCCCCCTTCACCCCCCTGCTTTTGCCCTCAGAACAGCCTCAATTTGTTGGGGCATGGACTCAACAAGGTGTCGAAAGTGTTCCACAGGGATCCTGGCCCATGTTGACTCCAATACTTCCTACAGTTGTGTCAAGTTAGCTGAATGTCCTTTGGGTGATGGACCATTCTTAATATACACAGAACAATGTTGAGCGTGAAAAACTCAGCAGCGTTGCAGTTCTTGACATAAACCGGTGCACCTGGCACCTACTACCATACCCCGTTCAAAGGCACTTACATCTTTTGTCTTGCCCATTCACCCTCTGAATGGCACACATACACAATCCATGTCTCAATTGTCTCAAGGCTTAAAAATCCTTCTTTAACTTGTCTCCTCCCCGTCATCTACACTGATTGATGTGGATTTAACAGCTGTCATCAATAAGGGATCATAGCATTTTTTTTACCTGATAACATCCTCAAAACATTATTTTAAATTAAATATTACAAATGAAATGTTCTCCAAACATTCACTAGAATGCTGTGCACAACATCTGTGACTACCACCACAGAACATTCCCCAAAAGTTCTAATGTAATAACACAAAGTACCAGTAACGTTTTCCCAGCAAACCAAAATGTGTTTTGTAAAAGTTCCCAGAACATTTATTAGGTTGCAACAAATGTTCTCAGAACACAAAAACTGTCCAGTCGTGTTGATGATTATAAAATGCTTGTGTAAAACGTTTGCCTGATGTTGCAAGAACCTTCCCAGAACACATTTTGTCTGTTCATTAAATGTTCCCATAATGCTTCATTAGGTTGTGGGAACAGTCTGGTGAGAAAATTGTTGGGGCATCACAAAATATGTTCCCAAAACACAAAAAAATGTCCAGCTGTGCAAAAGATTATACAATGTTTATTTTAGGGTGGAAAGAACATTTACCTGATGTTACAAGAACGTTCACATAACACATTGTCTATTCTTTAAAGGTTCCCAGAATGTTTCATTAGGTTGTAGGAATTGTCTGTTGGGAACATTTTGGGGACATCACAAAAGATATACTCCCAAAACACAAAAACTGCCCAGTCGTGTGGGTGATTCTACAAAGTATCTTTTAGGCTGCTAAAAAAACCATTCACCTGATGTTACAAGAACATTCCCAGAACATGTTTTTTAATGTTCTTTAAAAGTTCATAGCACATTTCTTTAGGTTGTGGTAACATTGGGGGGGACATGACAAGATGTTCTCAAACACAAAACTTTCAAGTTGTGCTGATTATTACAATGTTTCTATTAGGTTGCAAAAAACATTCACCTGATGTCACAAGAACATTACCAGAACACAGTTTCATGTTCTTAAACATTTCCTAAAAGATTTCTTTAGAGATATAGGTGCCCAAAACATTAGAACTGTCCAGTTGGGCTGACATTCAGATAATGTTTGTATCAGGGTGCGCAAAACGTTCCTTTGATGTTGCAAGAATGTTGACGGAACAGTCTTTCTGAGTTTTTTTTTAAAAGGTTCCCAGAATTTGTATTAGGTTGTAGGAAGAGTGTAGGTACATTACAAGAGATAGGTATGCTCAGATGTGATGACATTACCACAATGATTAAGTTAGGTTGCACAGGATATTCCCTTAATGTTGTAAGAATGTTGACAGAATGTTGAATACCTTGAATACTTATTGACACAAAACATTTCAGCTTTTCGTTTTTATTTTATTTGTAAACGGTGGCAAAGAAATCTCAATTTAATCCATTTTAAATTCTGTAACACAGGCTGTAACACAACAAAATGTGARAAAAGTCAAGGGGTTTGAAAACTTTCTGAAGGCACTGTATTTATTACGTATCGTACTTTTTCAGAATGATTATTGCATGCATTTGAATGTGTTTCGATCTATATTGAAAAAAAGTTACAATTGTTTTATTACTTCGTTTGAAGGTTCTGAGCCTGTATTTAAAAAGCATATGAATACACAAGAATACAAGTCACTTAAAGGAAGTTCTATCCCACTAAAATCACATTTCATAAGACTTGCATCACATGTAATGAAGAAAGAAAATCATAAAAAACAGCGTTACAGGTACACAGCATATGAAGAGGATGGGAACCTTTGAACCCTTGTGTGGTGTTCGTGTTTTTGTTATTCAGGTCTGATGGACCCACAACATGATTGGGTTTTTAAAACAATACAGCCATAACAATTTACGTAATAATATTTAATAATTAGATGTTGACTTACATCAATTACAAGCAATATAGACAGCATACATGGTTAATATTTGCCGTTTACCTCYGGCGACTCTGGGATGCTGACCTTCTAGGCAGAGTTGCAAAGAAAAAGCCATATCTCAGACTGGCCAATAAAAAGTAAAGATTAAGATGGGCAAAAGAAAACAGACACTGGACAGAGGAACTCTGCCTAGAAGGCCAGCATCCCGGAGTCGCCTCTTCACTGTTGAGGTTGAGACTGGTGTTTTGCTGGTACTATTTAATGAAGCTGTCAGTTGAGGACTTGTGAGGCGTCTGTTTCTCAAACTAGACACTAATGTACTTGTCCTCTTGCTCAGTTRTGCAMGAGGACTCCTCTTTCTATTCTGGTTAGAGCCAGTTTGCGCTGTTCTGTGAAGCAGACAACAGTTTTCAGCTGTGCTAACATACTTGMAAAAGGGTTATCTAATAGTCATTTACAACATAAAAAATGTCTACACTGTATTTCTGATCAATTTGATGAAATTTGCTTTTCTTTAAAAAACAAGAACATTTCTTTGTGACTCCAAACATTTGAACGGTAGTGTATAGTTACAGCAGGCCAGGGTAGGAGATTCAGACACACACATGCAACAACATCACTCACACTTACTTCTGTTATTGGAGTTTCTGGTTCTGTAGGTCRGGCGRAWGGGGCACCAGCATCMTCCTCCTGAATCCTCCTCACGATGGATGCAGAAGCTGGGGTCCTTGGGACATGTGGCCTCCTCTGGATTTGAGGTCTTACCAATGCCTTGCCCAGCTCCTCGAGAAAGAGCTGTCTCCTCTGGAGCTTCCCTCTGTTCCAATCTGGGTTCAACTCCAACCAGATGACAAATGCGTTGTACACTGAGATGTCCAAGATGTTGAAGAATATCACAAGTGGCCTGCGTAGGGTTCTTMTTTTTCAGTTGGAGCCATTCACCAGCTTGTCTAAATTGTCCACCCCTCATTTTGTGCCTTTGTAATCCATTATGATTCCTGGTTTTTGATGTTCCTGGCCACAGATTCGCCCATCCCTATGCAGCATACTCATGAGTAGGTTTGCAAAGGGTCGGAAACCTTCCGGTAAATTTCCGAAAATGTTTCGTAAATTTTCCATGCGAAGATAAGCTCGGGAATTTTGGGAATGTTGCTTAAATTCATCAAAAAAGTTTGCTTATAACAGTGAACCTTTTTTGTGGGATACACATAAGGCAATCAGGCAGTCTTGTGGCATGTTTTGGTTAAACTATCCCCAATTCAATGGAATTGCAACCCTCTGCATGCACACTGCATTCTTCCATCACATGTGCAGTGCACTCTTCCATCACATGTACAGCTGATTCTCAAGATCTTGCACACTAATGAGATGCTATTGAGCCCACACTACTACACTGTCTGAGCCAAGGACTACATGCTTTCTGGTACGTTTTGATTACAATACTGGGTGGGGTGAATATATTTAATATGACAGACATACATGATTTTTTGTTTACTAGTACATATAGCCTACAGCAAAGTGTGTTTAAATCATTTCTAACTTGTTATCAATTTCTGCTAGTTAGTTTTCGCTACATGTGGGTTTTAGCTTGCTTGAGCCTGCTAACTGAGGAGTGTTAATTCACCTGTTTCCATACATGTTTCATTTAAAAACATTTATCTTACAAAGGAGTTGTTTAATCTAACTGCTTAACTATTTATCTGTACATAGAATTGTACTTTTTTTACAATTTTTTTTCTAATCTTTACAGGAAAATGCCAAAGGCACTATCTGATGTGTGGAGACATTTCACTGCAGCTAATGTAGAAGGAAAAGCTGTGTACATTTGTAAGTACTGTGCTAAATCCTATGTGAAGAATGCAACAAAGATGCAGAATAATCTGGCCAAGTGCATAAAGTTCCCTCAGCGCTCACAACAAGCAACCTCTGACAACAGTCCCTCTACTTCTATTCGAGGTGAAAATAATGAATCAGACACCTTATCGATAGCAAYTGCTCTGAAGWTGTTTTTACTCAATGGAGGAGCGTAGTCAGATAAATGCTTATGAWTGTCTTGCTCSAGCTGTGTATGCAACTGGTTATCCTCTGAAGCTCACAGGCAATGTGTAGTGGAAGAGATTTCTGAATGTTCTTCGCCCAGCATACACCCCTCCAACCAGACATGCTTTATCTACTCATTTGCTGGATGCAGAGTTCAACAGATTTCAAGTGAAGGTCAAGCAAATCATAGAGAAAGCAGACTGTATTGCAATCATCTCTGATGGGTGGTCGAATGTTCGTGGGCAAAGAATAATTAACTACATCATCTCCACCCCTCAACCAGTATTCTTCAAGAGCACAGACACAAGGGACAACAGACACACGRGTCTCTACATTGCAGATGAGCTGAAGGCAGTCATCAATGACCTTGGACCACAGAAGGTATTTGCAGTGGTGACAGACAATGCTGCGAACATGAAGGCTGCTTGGTCTAAAGTGGAGGAGTCCTACCCTCACATCACACCCATTGGCTGTGCTGCTCATGCATTGAATCTGCTCCTCAAGAACACCATGGCACTAAAAACAATGGATACACTCTACACGAGAGCCAAGGAAATGGTATGTGAAGGGTCATGAAGTTATAGCAGCAATCTACCTCACCAAGCAAAGTGAGAAGAATAAGAGCACCACATTGMAGSTGCCCAGCAACACCCGTTGGGGTGGTGTTGTCATCATGTTTGACAGTCTCCTGGAGGGGAAGGAGTCTCTACCAAGAAATGGCCATACCACAGTCTGCTGATATGGATAGCCCCATCAAGCGGATCCTGCTGGATGATGTATTTTGGGAGAGAGTGGTAAGCAGCCTGAAACTCCTGAAACCTATAGCAGTAACCATTGCATGGATTGAGGGAGACAATGCCATCCTGTCTGATGTTCAGAATCTGCTTGCAAATGTAGGAGAAGAAATCTGTACTGTCCTRCCAACTTCACTGTTGCTCCAAGCAGAGGAAACTGCAGTTCTGTAATACATCAAAAAGCATGAAGACTTCTGCCAGAAGCCCATACATRCCACAGCGTACATGTTGGACCCCAAGTATACTGTACTGGCAAGAGCATCCAGTCTGGTGTAGAGATCAAAAAGGCCTATCGTGTCTCGCCACCTTGGCCTGGATGAGGACCGACGTTGGAGTAGAGAAGCAGGTAYGGSKAGTCAAACATTTAATCAAGAACAGACATGGAACAAGACAAGAACAGCGTCAGCACACGGCTATACAAAGACATATGACAATCAATGCTGAAGCGGGGAACAGTCCGGGGGAACAGACAGATAAAGGGGAGGTAATGACAGAGGTGATTGTGTCTAGGTGAGTCCAATAAKCGCTGATGCGCGTGACGGGGGAAGGCAAGTGTGCGTAATGATGGTGGCAGGAGTGCGTAATGCTAGGGAGCTGGGCGCCCTCGAGCGCCAGGGGGGAAGAGCGGGAGCAGGCGTGACAGTTGTGGTATTAGGTAAAACTGAAATATACAATTTTCTAAATGTTCTGAGGACCTCCAAGACTAGGTCAAATGTATATTTGTCTATTTAAATAAAGGTAAAATTAAAAAATGTAATATATGTACATATATTGCTTGAACATCAATAGAATATGATGTTAAACCTAAAACAAATATGCTATGAACATCATAAAACGGGACTTATTTTGAAAATGTGTTCTGTGCAACCTATGTGTATATCCCCAAAGTATTCTTGMAACATCCCAGACAACTCCCATAACTTAATTAAATGTTCTGGGAACCTTTAAAGATCTTAGACCAGGTGTTCTGCCAACATTCGTACAACATRAAGGGAATGTCCTGTGAAACATTGCATGAAAGTCATCACAACTGAGCATATTTATTTTGTCTCTTGTAATGAACACACACTGTTCCCAAAACCTARTAAAATGTCCTGGGAATCTTTAAATAACTCAGAAAGGCTGTTCTGTTACCATTACCTGAATGTCAGTACAACTAGACACAATTAGTGTTTTGGGAACATGTCTCTCGTCATATCCCCACAATRTYCGCACAACCTAAATACACATTCTGGGAACCTTTAAAGAATAGACAAAATGTGTTCTGGGAATGTTCTTGTAAACATCAGGTGAATGTTTATTGCACCCTTAAAATAAACATTCTAGAATCATCTGCACGACCGGATAGTTTTTATGTTTCTCACCAGACTGTTCCGATAACCTAATGAAACATTCTGGGAACCTGTAAAGAACAGACAAAATATGTTCTAGGATCGTTCTTGCAACATCAGGCGAATGTTTTTTTCCAAACATTCTATAATCATCAGCACGACTGGACAGTTTTTGTGTTCTGAGAACATTTGSCRYGACCTAACAAATATTTTGGGAACTTYCACAGAACCAATTTTGGTTTGTTGGGATATAACTACAATAGTTAAATGTCACTATATTCTAATGAGATTTTKGAATATTTGGGGTCTAATCCTTAGGCTGTCAGTCAGTCAGGGGGTAAAGAGTGAAAGCTTAGGTATATTTCCTTACAAATCAGAAGAGAAGTGAACAAGAAASGAAGGACAACAACAAGGGAGCCCTTTGGCATTTGTGGGGTGGCTGGAAAGCACATTACAATGTTACACTGTCCAAATGACGACTTCCTACGCCGACGCCGAGCTGATGGCCGGGGAGTATGGAACACGGGATAGAAGGGCCCCATTCATATCCAAAAGCAAACAGAGGTCTGGAAAATAAATACAAAGAGTAAATACCCTCATTCTGACTGAGAAATTCTAGCCTCTGAACCTCTTCCCAGTCCCGTGAAGTCACAGAGTCAGGGGAAATATACAGAGTTTCAACTTTAGCCTGGTTCTCTCTGATGACTTTAAGGACTCCATGAAAATGTTGGCTGCTACTCAACCATGTCTTAAAATGATTCAAAATATACAATAGGACTGTAGAAAACGTACAGTAGGCCACCAGTAGGTTACAGACTGGATTTCTGTATTCAAGAAGAGGTCTAGACTATTTTGAAAGTTGGAATATTATCTCAGGGCTACATTTTACAGTAGCAGCTGAGAACCACTTTGAAAATGGATAGATTATAAAATATTGGCCACAATACTAGGCCTATTACTGTACTAGGTAACCTAGTACGGTTATGCTATGGTAAMAAGCATTGGATTACATAATACTCCGAACCTAAGGCCCTTATCCTAAATGTAATTAAACCTCCAAGACAAGCAATTCATCCTCAGATTAACATTAGTAACAATATGCTTTACATTCTATATCAATTAAATAAAATCTGCAATAGTTWTTTTTTTAAGACCCCTGATCGATGAACAGATGAYGTGGAGGCCCCTGACCTAATTCTCAGAACAATAGACAAACAAGGGGCCTTGGTCACAGCAGTGTGGGAAGAGTGGAGAGGGGCTGTAGACAGTTATAGGCCTGGAGGGTAATGTGTGTGTCTGTGCGTGTGCGTGCGTGCGTACGTGTGCACGTTCATGCATGCATGCGTGTGTGTRTGTGTGTCTGGAGGGTCCCGTGCACTTTCAATCCCATCTCATGCTGACCAAACAGATCAGGCCGCTGCCCAGTGAAACGCTCTGACAGGTGGATGCTTGGCCCAGCTATGGCGACCGGGTGGTAATGAGGGTAATGAGCATGGGGTGAGTTAGGGGTGACGTCTCGGACGAAGAAGGGGTGACTGTTTGTTCTGAGGAGTGAGGAGAGGGGCTGATGTGTGGTGGTGTTGGTTGTGGTGGAGCAGCCATAACGTGGGGTGTGAGGACGAAGAGGGTGTGGTGAGGGGGGGGGGGGGCTTATTGGAGTTGGGGGGAAAACTTGTAGCAAAAGCAATGAAACAGAATGATGATGAGGAGGGAAACCATAAAAACAGAAGGATGACAGAACACAAAGAACAAAAAGAAATGAATGGGGGGGGGCTTATTGGAGTTGGGAGTCCCCCTTATTCCCCACACACAGATTCTGTGGGATCTCGGATCTTTAATGAATAACTGTGTTTAGACAGTAGTTACATCATGTGAGACAGCCCCCATCGTTTATACTCCCTGTCCCTTATCAACATAATTTGGGTCTTGAGACAATGCGAAGTAGTTGTCGCTTTTTTTGTCTTAATAACCCCATGAAAGAAGTGAATAGTTCGTGAGCGCTCCAGACAAAGGAGAGAAGCGAGAGAAGCGCTCATTATTTGTTGGTGTCCATTCAGAGCTGATATGGAAAGCAGCATTCTATGCCAATGTATTTTTCTCTGTCTGACCTCCATTCTTTGCTCATTATTCCACATCATCATAACTGACCAACAAAATCAGCATTCCAATAGAATGATCAATAAAGTTTTTAATCAGATAAAATAATAACCCACTCGTTGGGAGGACGCCATTGTCCTTCGGTTAGTCTGACCATGTGCAGTTATTTGGTGGTCCAAAGACACCCTTCTGCAGTCTTCTTGACTACATTAAAATGTTAGTAATGTTTTTTTTCTTCTTGTTCTTGGAAATATTTGATTAGGAAAACTCATGTTACTACATATTACTTCCCCAGGGACATATCAAAATAGCCTCTAATGGTTTTATATCTCTCTACCAATATTGCCCTGAACAGGCAGCCAAGCCAAGCAGGCTTTCCCCTAGCTACTAATATCTCTTATCTGCAGGAAACTGTCTCAGACCTCCTGTATCTGTTTTGGCCCGAGGAGCACGGTCAGGAAACACTGACTCATTGTTGGCCTCCACTATCTCTGACTGCGGTATATTTCTGACGAGGCTTTGACACAATCAGTTTGTGTTACCATATGGCTCAACTAAAAAATGGCCGCCGGCAGCCGCACATCCCCCGGATTTCCAGGGTGGAGCTCCATACGCCAAACTATCACGGATGGAGGAAAAAAGGAAAGGAAGGATCCAAAAGAAAGGAACAATTTAAAGAATCTGTCTAAAATGGTGGCAATGAAAAATAAATGATGCAGACAGTGACACCAACACACGCACAGGATGATGATCKGCGTAGATGATCTCTTCCTGAAGCCTTCGTAACATTAACCCATGCATGGAATCAGAACAACGCTTGCAAGCATCCCACCTAACAGGAAATGTGTACCACACTGGAGAGCTCCAGCCATAGAATATATACTGCATCTCAATTCAAATTGGCGTGGTCTGAAGGGCTACGTACCTTCTAATAATTCTATTTCTATGGTTCTAGTAAATGTGACAATATGTTTTTTATGTTAATATTTCCAACAATGGAGAACATGGACTAGGCCTATCCTAATATGGAGCACTTATAAACATATGTTAAAATAGGAATGCTTTTAAAATCCTAAAACAACTCAAGCTTAGGAACTTCCTTCCCAGTCATAAACACAGTAAAACAGTAAACAAACTTGGGCTTCAACATTTTTGGGCCTGAACATTTTTGGGCCTGAACATTTTTGGGCCTGAACATTTTTGGGCCTGAACATTTTTGGGCCTGAACATTTTTGTGCATCAACATTTTTGGGCCTGAACATTTTTGGGCCTGAACATTTTTGTGCATCAACATTTTGGGTTCTCAACAGGTTTGGGTAGTCTAAACATTCTCATTTCATTATGAGTACGGTCAGTTGGTGATTGATGTGATTTGATGGCATTACTAAATACAGTACTTGCATTTGGATATACAGTACCAGCCAAAAGGGTTTTTCTTTATTTTTAMGATTTTCTACATTGTAGAATAAGMGTGAAGACATCAAAACTATAAATAAACCAATATATATTTAATATTTGAGATTCTTCAAAATAGCCACCCTTTGCCTTGATGACAGCTTTGCACACTCTTGGCATTCTCTCAACCAGCTTCATGACGTAGTCAACTGGAATGCATTTCAATTAACAGGTGTGCCTTGTTAAAAGTGAATATGTGGAATTTCTTTCCTTCTTAATGCGTTTGAGGCAATCAGTTGTGTTGTGACAAGGTAGGGGTGGTATACAGAAGATAGCCCTATTTGGTAAAATACCAAGTTCATATTATGGCAAGAACMGCTCAAATAAGCAAATAAATACGACAGACAGACAATTAATTTAAGACATGAAGGTCAGTCAATCCGGAAAATTTCAAGAACTTTAAAAGTGTCTTAAAGTGTAGTCGCAAAAACCGGCAAGCACTATGACGAAACTGGCTCTCGTGAGGACCGCCGTGCCTTTGTGAGACGCAGAGTAGGTGAATGGATGATCTCTGCATGTGTGGTTCCCACCGTGAAGCATGGAGGAGGATGTGTGATGGTGTGRGGGTGCTTTGCTGGTGACAATGGCTGTGATTTATTTAGAATTCAAGGCACACTTAACCAGCATGGTTACCACAGCATTCTGCAGCGATACGCCATNGGGTGCTTTGCTGGTGACAATGGCTGTGATTTATTTAGAATTCAAGGCACACTTAACCAGCATGGTTACCACAGCATTCTGCAGCGATACGCCATCCCATCTGGTTTGCGCTTAGTGGGACTATCATTTGTTTTTCAACAGGACAATGACCCAACACACCTCCAGGCTKTGTAAGGGCTATTTGACCAAGAAGGAGAGTGATGGAGTGCTGCATCAGATGACCTGGCCTCCACAATCACCTGACCTCAACCCAATTGAGATTGTTAGGGATGTTGGACTGACAAGTGAAGGAAAAGCAGCCAAAAGTGCTCAGAACATGTGGGAACTCCTTCAAGACGGTTGGAAAGGCATTGCAGGTGAAGCTGGTTGAGWGAATGCTAAGAGTGTGCAAAGCTGTCATCAAGGTGGCTGCTTTGAATTTTTGGTTGCTACATGATTCCATATGTGTTATTTCATAGTGTTGATGTCTCCACTGTTATTCTACAATTAGAAAACAGTAAAAAATAAAGAAAAACCCTTGAATGAGTAGGTGTGTCCAAACTTTTGACGGGTACTGTACATAGTAAGAGTGGGAACAATATTTACAACTAAAAGCCTTAGGTTAGTTTMCCTGAGGGTGGCCTATGTTTATAGCTATGCAATTCACCAACAACTTCCAATTACCCAATGGTTTACTATCATCAATTCCATAGTTTTCCTCACATAGCCCTTCTCCACCTGTTTTCACTCTTCTCTTTGCCTTTTCACTATTGTTCCCCCTTTACTTCTCTTGATTCAAAGAAAACTCAATGTAATCCTGGTAAAAGCCCCTGCCTTTTCTTTGCAGACCAGGCCATCCCATCTCCCTACCCCCATGCTCACACACACACACGCACACGCACACGCACACACACACCTGTCTCTTATACACATCTAGATGTGTATAAGAGACAGCACACACACACACACACACACACACACACACACACACACACACACACACACACACACACACACTACAAATGAAGCTGTTTGCATGATTTCAGCAGTTCATTAGCTCTGAATGGCTTCCTACATAGCCAGGGCAGCTAGGCAGCAGAGATGGGACAGAAGATAAAGGAGAACCCAGCTCGGGGAATGAGGAGAGAGGGGAGACTGCGGCAGCATGAATGAATGGAGAAGAAGACCAAGTGGGTGGCTTGTCAAATTCCAGGAATTCCTTGGGAAAGCCTGAGAGCATCTAAAGGGGAAATGAGTCTCTTTTTAAGCCAAGCATGATTTTTTTTTTGTTTCAAAATGTCTGTTTTAATAAAGAGATGGAACTAGAGATGTTTTGTCTGTTGACTTGTCTTGTTTGTTGATATGATCGCATCGTAGACAGTGCTTGACTTGACTTGGGCAGGAGCCTGAGGTCCCGAAATGAGTGTTTCAGTCCAAGTCAAACACTGATCGTAGCACTGTGACGAAAATCAATATCAAGCAGATCATAAATGTTTTGGTAATGGGCCACCCGTCATCCTTTCTTTGAGGAAATCCCATCTGAAKCATAAATAYGGCATTTCATCTGTGAGTTGGCATAACAGTTGCCGTGTGTGCGGTATGCTTACCACAACGACTTAGTGTGGATGGGTATGGGAGTGACCACCATTGTGTATTAATTGGTTCAATTTGGATGCTCTTTGCATCACAAACCGGCGGGGCATACCACTTGATAAGCAATCATGAGCCGTGAATGATTGTTTTTAGTCTAAACAAACAATGAAATGGCCATTTAACCCTTTATAGGCCATGTAGTTTTCCATAATCATTTGGATCGTTCATTCAAGTCATTCAACAGGCGTTCAACTGTCCTAAGAAAACAGTCAGACTCCAGTCAGATGTTGAACCATTGAGTTAGCCCATGTGGATTCACATCTACACTCCTTCTGTGAAGGAGTGCTGATCTAGGATCGGTTTGGCCTTTTAGATCACAACGACTACAGTTTTATGGACAGGGGGAACCTGATGCAAGGTCAGCACAGCCGCACTACTCCGAGAYGCTTTGTAAATATAGGCCCAGATCTTCAGTCATACACGGCGGACGGAGGGGGCCA
Source organism: Salvelinus sp. IW2-2015 (assembly GCF_002910315.2). Lineage (NCBI taxonomy): Eukaryota > Metazoa > Chordata > Actinopteri > Salmoniformes > Salmonidae > Salvelinus > Salvelinus sp. IW2-2015. The sequence goes on from NC_036866.1 coordinate 45,462,657, forward strand.
TGCAGGACTATATCTTTACAGTTCACACCTCAGCGACGGACTGATCTTCAACCCCCCTGGGGAGTAGCTCAACGAACCCCCTTAAGAGAAACAAATGTCTGGTCTTTGCATTCCAACGGTGACCTGCTGATACACTACTGAGCTCATTGAGACTTCATCACAGTCGTGTGGGCGGATGCTCCTTTTGACCGGGGGAAGAATCAACTCATTGGGAATTGAAGTGGTCGGGATGAAATTGTCCAGAGAGAATGTGTGTGTGTGTGTGTGTGTGTGTGTGCGCGTGTGTGCGTGCGTGCGTATTCAAGCCTACTGTTAGTTGAACAGGTTGCTTACGCCGGTGTTTAGAAGATAGGCATCGCTTGCATTGGCTCCAGTGATGCTTTCCCACTCGATATACGTTTGGAGTATTGAGTCACTATAACTTACAAGTGAACAATAAGACATAGTCAATGTAATCCCAGGTGTGTGTGGCGACAATGGCTGTGCTCTGCAGTGGAGGTATGTATAGAGGCATACAGCTGGTTCTCTGGTCTCCTCTCCTCTGCAGCACTACCAGATTTAATATCAGAGAGGGTCAGGTTCTCATGGCCTGGCGGCCTGGGCACAAGAGGCAGCATTCCTTCAATTTTTCTCTGCCGGGCAGCGAGCATCCCGCTCTCTAGCAGCAGTGACGCGGCCTGTTGAGATTGGGCACAGGATGCCTGCCAAACAGGAGGTGGCTTGCTTTTTGAAGGTGGTGGCGCAGAGCCCCTTGTCTCGCCCAGCTCTAGTTCACACCTCTCCTTTATCGCCCCCCCCCCCCCGTTTGTCTGTCATTCACCACACAGAAGGGCCATAGGGCGATAGTAACACAGTGAAGCAGAGGCTCTGATAWTATTTTGTACTTAGGAGATATGCAGTCATGTAAAGTGACTGGAAGATGACCTTTGCTGGTTAAGTTACATGCCRTGGCATACAAACACTTTCTAGAAAAGGACCTCTCTCTCATATGGGAAAGTAAAAAAAAATGTGGCAACACCATCCCAAAAAACGTTGCCAAAGAACAATAGAAATTTAAAAAAAGGTTATGAGAAAACAAATTGCGCATTTCCAGCTGTGACCATGTTTTATTACACTCCAACGCAAGAGCAGTACCACACAAAAGCCCTCATGTCGCACGGTTTGTGAAATGAGCCCCTGGTCTCGTCATGGTCCACCATTGGTGCYTCAAACAATACCGGATTCTTCTCTCTGCAGAAAGTGATGCGACTCGCTCATAATATATTTCAACGTCAACAAAATAGAGCAAAACATGAAGACCGCTTGTCAACTAACCCATAAGAACGTCTGATGTAGTCTACCAAAGGCTTGCATATAACTGGCATACAGCCAAGCATTCTATAGCAGAAAGAATAGCCTTCGCACTGAACCCCCTCCCACTGTCATGTGTCCCAGTATTAAAGCTTACAGGMCTCAGTGTTTCTCACTGTTCACAAGCGGTGTGCAAAAAGCTTCCACTAAGGGGTCAATGACAGGCAGTGCTAGTCTGTATTGCCAAGCGCTATAATCACATTATACACTTCTCTGTGGCTGAATTAGAGGGTGTCTCTATTTTAGGGAGGTAGGTCAGGGGATTCTTCCTGGCACAAAACCATCCACGCAGTTACACGCTGACACATTCTTCAATGAACTTTGTAGTTCAGCATTTAAGAACAAGCAACATTTCAGGTCACAAGGGAACTTAGTAGCGGTGCCAGAAATCCTGTTAGGCGGTGAATATGGACATCCTACAGGGAATTCGAAGTGAGGTAGCAAAAGGCGAGCTGTGAAAATAATGTAATTAGACTATACAGTCTATGGTGACCACGCAAAWTATGTGAATTATTTCTCATAAAATTTCTACACATTTTCTCGATTTTTCTATGCATATTTTCTATGGGTGTATTGTGTAACATGATTATGTAATAGGATCATTTACTCAAGTGAGATCTCAGSCATTTCAAACATTTTCTAGTAATATAATATATTTGAGTCATCGTTAWCTCAGTGAGTTACCATGTGGAGTACCCGCCGGTGGATCGATTGTTCGATTCCGTATTAGAACATTGGAACTTTACTTGCGTAACATTCCATGACACTAACCCTGACCTGAGAGCATGGCCAGTTGAGTATGGTTACATGGTACAATTGGCTGGTGGTCAGTATTCCTGTTATAATCAGCATCAGTCATTATTCTAACTGTAGAATCGAAACAACAGCTGGCTTACAGAATCTACCCTCTCATGCATTTCAATTCTAGGAAAAGTCAGCAATACACCCTGAAGATATTTATCTACAGTTGGCGCTCCCATCAAGACTCCCCTTCTCCTTTCTTAAAACAAGAGTGTATGCTGTGTAATGCTAATTCTACACATTTTTCCCATGAGCCAGTTCTAAAGCTTAAATTACAGTGCGTTTATGTAAACCCCAAAATATTTTTGGGGGGAAATACAAGAAGTACTGTGGATACCAATATCCTTGTGAGCCTCCCAGGCCCATGTTGTCCAGGGTTAAGAACATCAATTGTAGATGAACAATATGACACTGTATTGTATTACACACTCTACAGTTATTCCACGGATCCCTTGGACAAAATGTGTTTAATCTGTTATTAGTAATATTCATTAAAATATATATATTTTGAGATCTGGCCGTGGACCCCTTGCAGTACCACGTCCGCGTACCCCACTTTGAGAACCCCTGATATAGGGAATAGAGTGCCATTTGGAATGACARGAAGCAATTTGAGTGCAAGGTTCCCAAAGTTCCCCCACACTGTGTGACTGACATCTCTGTGGCAGCACTTTATGAACTTCGTTTCCCTTTTCTCCCCTGAACGGCCCTTACCAACCTACAGCTGTAAAACTCTATAAATCACAGGGTAGCCCCACAGAAAAGGTACATTATTGTGTCCCTCCCGCGTTCTCAAAGAAGGCCTATTTGCTGTGGCAGCAAGCCACCTGACAACACGGAGTGAGAGAGGGCCCAGGGTTCCCCKGAGAGGATGGAATTATGCTCACAGCATTTCTTTCTCTTTCTAGTCTGATGGTGACTTTAGCCTTTAGTAGTTGTGTGCTTTAGCCTCACAAGTGTGTGCGTGTGCGTTTGTGTGTACATGTGTGTGTACATGTGTGCCCAGGGATCTTATACTATCATCATTGGCATCTATTATGCCAACTTACGATGCCAGTAGAAAGCGTTGTAAATCATAAAATGTATACTTCAAACAATTGAACGTAACCTTTCTAAACAGACTATGTTAGTATCTCTTGTTCTCTTACTTCCAGGGCTTTCTGTGCTCGTAGTCAAAACTGCTGACAAAAGTGAGCCTGTCCACAGTTGCTTGGTAGGTGATTTTACTGATATTTCTGCTCAGTTGAACAATGGTAGTTGGGACGCTATAGTCGCTAGCTTCTTCTTTTGAAGCTGTATTGAACACAATGGCAGCTGCCACCACCCCTCTCCCCTCTGCACTGAGGAATCTTCCCACAGTTCTAACCCTCGTGTTCACACACAGTTTCACATACATTTCAACCATATACGTCACCATATCAAAAGTGCATCCATTCTGACCCTGATCCGTCTGAACACGACCCCGGGCTTTCACGGCTGCTTCCACAGAGCCCTTTGCTACATGCCCTGGCCCAAGAGCCCTTTCTCTTACATGCTCCCTGTCATTTATCTGCTGACAAGTAGAGTAGGGTAGAGCCCGGAGAAGGGTCTTCCGCAGGGCAGAAGGGAGACGTTCTCTAGATATCATTTAGATCGTACATGTCATGTCTTCAATCAATGTTAAATGGTCAACGTTCAATCAATGAGTTCTATGGTGATCAATACTTGTTTGGGGACCTAAAGACCCCTTTCTCTCATATACCTCTTTGTTTTGTAACCATACCAAATAATTACATGATATAAGAACCTGTTTAGTTTTCGCTGGCCATAAATCCTTACACCACAATTGCAATCTAAACGTAATCCTATTTTAACAATTTATTTATGAGTATAAGGTAATAACTTTTATTGTAAAGACAGAATTAAAACCCAGTGTGATGTATCTAGGCCCTTAACTCCTAACGATAAGTCCCATTGTCCTGCTTCTCTTCACGGGGTCATGAGGAGGGGTGAGATTCTTTTGGCTGTCTGATCTATTGATAATTCCTGTCTCTGCTGTGGCCRGCTCTGACCTGCTCATCAGAATGAATGAGCTAGGCCAGGGCTTCTCTCCCACACAGCCCCAAACTGASCGATTCAGCAGTCAGCTTTTCAACGCTAGCCTGGCCATCAGATTAATGTTGTTCCAGCAGAGACATCGTGATGCTAACTAGGCTAACCCCACGGTTCTGTCTGCTTTACCTGGAGCCATCGTCAACCTTTAATACGAAAGATTMAAATATCAATGCCACTTTAGTTGTTCTCCTCTTGTTACTAACATCCCCAGAGGATTACTATATTAGCAGTCAGGGAGATGGAGGAGTGGCAGGGAAAAACGTGTACAAACTTGTACATGTCAAAAACACTCAAAAGTAAAAAGTCATATAAACAATTTCTAAACATAAGCGATTTGCTATAGCCCATATTTCAGAGTGGWATGACAACTCTTGATGACAACGTTCATTCACTCAATCAATAATCTGGTTGGCTTTCCACTGATTTGTTAAATTAGATTACTTACCGACTGTAATGGATGAATAAGTAAAAATATTGTGATTTATGGCACCCAATTATCCCTGGCCAGCAACACGCCCGACGAGACTCCCTATTCTAATGACCTAAGCAATGAGAGTGATTGAGAAAGAAGAAAAGAGAAACCGAGAGAATGCTRGAGTGTGGGAGAGAGAGACAGAGAAACMGATGAGAGATAGATAGTGGGAGAGAGAGAAATAARGAGAGAGATGACAGACACAGAGAGAGAGAGAAAGAGAGAGCGAGAGAGAGGTATAATTATTTATTTGGCAATGTAAACATATGTTTCCCATGCCAATAAAGCACTCTGAATTGAATTGAGAGAGAGAGAGAGAGAGAGAGAGAGAGAGAGAGAGAGAGAGAAGAAGAGAGAGAGAGGAGAGAGAGAGAGAGAGGAGAAAGAGAGAGAGAGATGAGAGAGAGAGAGAGAGGAGAGAGAGAGAGAGAGAGAGAGAGAGAGAAGAGAGAGAGAGAAGAGAGTGCTGGTGCCAGTGCGTCTTCCAGTAGGGGTCAGTCTCTCCCTGAGAGCAGGGAGGAATGTCAGACAGAACCATGCCATGATGCTTCTGCCCGGGCCCCCTCTCCACCCATCCCTTCTCACAGACCCTCGTGGCAGGACAGGAGGACAGGACAGGCTTTGGCTTGGTGCCAGCCAAGATCTGTACCTCTATATGGATATTTTTATTGATGCAGAGATACTCTAGATCTCCCGAATGGTGTCTAAAATGATTCACCACACCAATACAAAGAAAAGTTGTCTACTGCACAGGGGTTTGGTCGAACGCAACAGGGGATGGCGACAGGCTCCTGAAAATAACTATACACACAGCTGGTATGAACTCTGTACCTGCTGTCCCACATTCTTAGAAAAAAAGGTGATATCAMTAACCAAAAAGTGTCTCTTTGGCTGTCCCAATAGGAGAACCCTTTGAATAACCCCTTTTTCTTCCAGGTAGAACCTTTTGGATTCCACGTAGAACCCTTCTCACRGAGGGTTCTACACGGAATCCCCAAAGGTTCTACCTGAAACCAACCRACCAAAAAGGGTTCTACCTGGAACCCAAAGGGTTCTCCTATGGGGACAGCCTCAGAACCCTTTTGGAACCCTTTTTTCTAAGAGTGTAWAAAGGAGAAACAGTATAATGAGACGTAATGTATGCGTGTAGTATTCAGCACATTAACATGTGCCACCAATCTCCCATTGACACCAACGGGCAACTTCATTATTCTCCAAATTCAGACAATGATCAGAGCCCGATTAGAGCCATCATCTGAGAGGCCTAAACTTGTGGGTTTACTCTGTACTGTATATTAATGTCTACAAAAAAAAATCTCACAGTAGTGAACTTAATAGTGTATGTTTAAACTCTGCCAAGAGAAATGTCATTTGCTATATTGTAAAGTACATAGTACAGTGGAAAGTATTAACCACAGTATGTAACATTTGTTTGACAAGAACATTCCCTTTCCGCTAGAGAGATTCCCCATTTTCAATYAAGTTATTTCACAGATCTCCCTTTCACAATACAGCTGTTGTTAGTAAATCATGAACAACCTCTACCCACCATCCAATACCCATCTCAGAGCAATCAAACGTGAAAGGGAGAGGGGTCAGTTGTAGCCACCTCAAGATAGCAGAAGAATGGCCACTTTTACAGGCAGAGGGGGTGAAATCACTGGAACATTGGCATGACAGGTGTTGGGTTTCTCTTTCTTCGTGGGACCTCTCCGAACAAAGCTATAGTGTCTGAAAGCTGCAATCTGGGATTSGAAAAACAACCAAACGGCAGCCCTGCCACTTGTTTTGAAATATACAGTGCCTTCGGAAAGTATTCAGACCCYTTGACGTTATCCACATTTTGTTACGTTRCAGCCTTAATCGAAAAAGGATTAAATAACATMAAATCCTCAGCAATACCCCACAATGACAAAGTGAAAACAGGTTTTTAGAACATTTTRCAAATGTATTAAATATTTAGAAAATAAATACCTGATTTACATAAGTATTCAGACCCTTTGCTTTGAGACTCGAAATTGAGCTCARGTGCATCCTGTTTCCATTGATCATCCTTGAGATGTTTCTAAAATCTGATATTAGTCCACCTGTGGTAAATTCAATTGATTGGACATGATTTGGAAAGGCACACACCTGTCTATATAAAGTCCCACAGTTGACAGTGCATGTCAGAGCAAAAACCAAGCCATGAGGTCGAAGGAATTCTCCGTAGAGCTCTGAGACAGCACTGTGTCAAGGCACAGATC
>NC_036866.1:45474386-45499386 GCF_002910315.2 Salvelinus sp. IW2-2015
TGGGAAGCGGTACCATATCATTTCTGCAGCATTGAATATCCCAAAGAACACAGCGGCCTCCATCAATCTTAAATGGAAGAAGTTTGGAACCACCAAGACTCTTCCTAGAGCTGCCCGCCCGACCAAACTGAGCAATCGGAGAAGGGCCTTGGGCTGGGAGGTGACCAGAAACCAAGCTTGTCTGTGGTGATGGGAGAACCTTCCAGAAGGACAACCATCTCTGCAGCACTCCACCAATCAGGACTTTATGGTAGAGTGGCCAGAAGGAAGCCACTCCTCAGTAAAATGCACGACAGCCCATTTGGAGTTTGCCAAAAGGCACCTAAAGAAAATTTTTACATTTACATTTTTAGTCATTTAGCAGACGCTCTTATCCAGAGCGACTTACAGTAGAGTGCATACATTTATTACATCTTTTTTTTTTTTTTTTTTTTTTACATGCTGAGACAAGGATATCTCCACCGACCAAGAGCAGACGCTGCTTATCCGAGCGACTTACAGTAGAGTGCATACATTTTTTATTACATTTTACATACTGAGACAAGATATCCCTACCGGCCAAACCCTCCCTACCGGCCAAACCCTCCCTAAACCGCCGACGACGCTATGCCAATTGTGCGTCACCCCACGGATCTCCCGGTTGCGCGGCTGCGACAGAGCCTGGGCGCGAACCCAGCCCAGCTTGGGCGCGAACCCAGAGACTCTGGTGGCGCAGCTAGCACTGCGATGAAGTGCCTAGACCACTGCCCACCCGGGACAAGATTCTCTGGTCTGATGAAACCAAGATTGAAACTCTTTGGCCTGAATGCCAAGCATCACATCTAGAGGAAACCTGGCACATCCCTACGGTAAGCATGTGTGCAGCATCATGCTGTGTGGATGTTTTTCAGCGGCGATCGCACTTTTGGATTGGCGAGACGAACATCAGGGACATCGAGTGGAAAGATGAACCCCATTGAAAAAGCTGTGCGTTTTGAATTGAAGGGAGATCTAGCGGATATCAGGACTCTGGACATATTCTGTATGGCAAGGACTGGTCAAAGATCCCTCCCACATGTGTTCTCCAATTCTTCCTCACATATATATCTTTATGAACAAAAGGCTTGATCATAGACTTAGGTTCATTGACTGTTGACGTCTAGTGGAAGCCGTAAGAAGTGAAAAACCATCATATCTCGTCTGTATTTTCAATAAGAGCTTGTGGTCACTCGATAAAAATCTACACTGACCAGACCCCCTAGAGTTGGCTAGAAAAAGAACCAAAAGAGCAACGAAGTAGGCGAGATCTAGATATTCTTCTCATGGACCGCTTCTTTGATCATCTAGAAAAACATTACTTACATGTCCATTACAACATTTGTAATAAACAAGAGTAGCTCTGTTCTGTTTATCTCTCTGAGAGCAAAGCTTAATTTTCATAAGTCAACTTAGTTATAAAGAATATAGTATAGATAGCTGTCTGTTATTAAAATTAAAACAAAAATATGCACTCACTTAATAAGTCCACTCATCACTAATAGTAAATATTATATGTTGCATATATTTTAGTCAATTCTTATTTATAGACTGCATGATGACAAAGGTCTTTTAACAGGCCGCGTTTCACACCCTGTTACCTAGATGGACGCATCCAATACCACCTGTTCCAAACGTTCTATTTTATTGGCCAACATAATCTAAGTTCCCCTTACTATCAGCCATAAGAAGACATATACTAAGAGATTTAGTGTTATATAATTGTTAACACCATTCTTTCGAACATTGTGTACGAGGTAAAACATGTTATTAAGGAGCATGTTTCAATAACAGAAATTGTTTAAAATTAAGGTGAATATATAACATTTTTAAAATGCAGAAGTTGAAAGATAACTTGGTTATATACAGATGTAGGATCTATTTTGACACCACCCTGTTGCAGCGATACTTTCCTTTTAATGCAGGAATTGTACAATTGTATTTATTTGAGGGTTTTAAAGTGGCTTCTAAGTTTGCTAAATTTCCACTTTGAAGCTTCTCTGTTGCATGCAGGACTTATTTTCCTGCTCTGGCAAACTGGTTCAAATTTAAGATCCCATATTTGTGACGTCGTATATGATATTTCTATTGAATCCAGAGATTACTCTACATCTACATCCGCTAGTGCCCCAGATGTTACTGAAGATGAATCACCACATCAATCAAAAGAAAGTTGATCTACATGCACAGTGGTTTGGTGGCAGAATCATGCAACCAGACTGAGACACATATCTTCACATGAAGTTCACATGAGTTTTTCTAAATCCCTCACTGGATTTATTCTGTGTAGATAGAGCTCTGAGACAGCACTGTGTCAAGGCACAGATCGGTGGAAGGGTACCATATAATTTCTGCAGCATTGAATATCCCAAAGAACACAGCGGCCTCCATCATTCTTAAATGGAAGAAGTTTGGAACCACCAAGACTCTTCCTAGAGCTGCCCGCCCGACCAAACTGAGCAATAGGGGGAGAAGGGCCTTGGGCTGGGAGGTGACCAAGAACCCAAGCTCGTCTGTGGAGATGGGAGAACCTTCCAGAAGGACAACCATCTCTGCAGCACTCCACCAATCAGGACTTTATGGTAGAGTGGCCAGACTACTTGTTAAACAGAGTCTCTTTATCTGAGCAATTGTACTAGTAGAAAATAATATTGTAAAAACAAAATTGCATCCAATATAGCTCAGTATTTGTATTATTTATTTTATACAGTCTTTTTTAAATCGTCAACCCTGTTACGGTCAACCCTGTTACTTTATTTGGCACATAATAGACACTTACTATGGATTTTTTATTTTTTATTTAACCTCTTGAGATGGGAAAACATGTTTTTATTAAGTTGAGCATGTGTTCAATACAGAATGTTAAAATTAGGTGAATTATAACATTTTTAAAATGCAGAAGTTGAAAGATAACTTGGTTATCATACAGATGTAGGATCTTAATTTGACCACCCTGTTGCAGGATAACTTTCCTTTAATGCAGGAAATGTAGAACTTGTAGTTTATTTGAGGTTTTAAAAGGCTTCTGAAGTTTGTAATTTCCACTTTGAGACTTCTTGTTGCTGCAGGATTATTTTCCTGCTCTGGCAAACTGGTTCAAATTAAGATCCCATATTTGTACGTCTATATGGATATTTCTATTGATCCAGAGATACTCTACATCTTCCGAATAGTGTCCAAGATGTCTGAAATGAATCACCACATCAATACAAAGAAAAGTTGTCTACTGCACAGTGGTTTGGTCGAATGCAACAGGGGATGGCGACAGGCTCCTGAAAAGAACTCTCCCTATACACAGTTGACATGAAGCTGTGGGCCAGGCGGGCCAGGCGGGGGCTGGGGACCGACAGACAGCGTAGCCTTCTTTAGGACTGTCACCTCTCTGTGATGACCCCCCTCCCCTCCGTGGCCCGCTCCAGCTCCTCAAAAGGAGGACTGTCTCCTCAGTCTGTCTCTGGCTCCACTCCCCGGCCTGTGGTCCGCCGACCAGCAGGGCTCTGTGAATGAATGTATATGCCCCCGTCTTGTGGACTGCATGAGGCCTCAATTGGCTCTCATTGTGCCTCCTCTTCCAGGCTCACTCCACAGAGCAAGGCCTCATCTTCACAACAAATGCTTTTTAAAAAGGCCCAGTGCCACTCCAGGGCCCTGGACATAAAAGGGGGGCCTTTGCTTCGTGGATTGTTTTAAAGGAGAGATGGGCAGGAGGCAACTAGTAGCTATTAAGAGAGACAGAGAGACCAGAACACGGCAATGGAATTGGAGAGAGGGAGTGAGAGAGAGCCCACCTCAGCACCTTCAGCCACCGACAAAAGTCTCGAACACCACAGCAGAACAGTCCACACCAGACCGTGACCATAGAGTCGACATCACAGCAGACAGACAAAAGAAAAACCCAAGCCCAGCAGCTCTCACTCCCTCTGAGCACCCCCCTGTCAGCCACCCTGATAGCCCTCCTGACAACCCCCCCACACCCACTGAGGACAAAACACAAGACACAGATTTTCTCCTTATGGACTCAAATGGGAAATATAAGAAGAAAAAAAACTTTTTTCCCAAAACAGTGTGTCTAAACTCTGGTGTCCAAACACCCAGCGCGCCCTAGACCTTCTGTCTGAGGACAAACTAGGCTCACCTAGCCACATAATAATACACACAGGCACAAACGACCTGAGAGCACAGCAGGAAAGGGTGGCCACCAGCACTGAAGGGGAGTGATTGAAAAAGCTTCTTCTACTTTCCCCAACGCACAAGTGGTTATCTCCACATGCTAACCACGAAAAGACTTCCACCCTGCTACAATACAGCGGGGTAAACGCAAGCATTTCCCGTGACTGTGCCTCAAAACCAAATGTTTTTCTGGCCCACCACTCCACCCTGGACTTGAACAGCCTCTATGACCAGGTCCACCTCTACAAGGCAGCAGTGCCCACCTTTGCCCGGACTCTAAGGACATCGCTCTCAACGAAGCCCCAACACTTCACACAGGAGCAACAGATCAATAGACACCCACCCAGACCAGCGAGACACCCTCCAAGACCTCCAGCGACCCCCCCTAGACCTACACCCCCCCCAACATCAACCATGCCCACACCCAATTTAGGCCCCCTCAGATCAGACCCATGCCACTCCTGCCCACCCATGCACCCCACCCCGCAAGAGGCATCAACATGGAAGTCACACATACGCCCAGGTAGTGAGCGGGCAAACTGGCCCAACCCCACTCTTACACTCGCCCAAGCCAACGGCATGTACCAGATGGTCAGCAGGCTCTGCTCACACTTACTGGCCTGAGGCCAAGCCCCGACCACACAACATTGGACACTTTATGGAACAAAAAGCCTTCACTATATCATCCTGGAATATCAAGGTCTGAGGTCATCTGCCTTTGGCCTAAAGAGCAGGAACCCGGACTTCACCAAAAAATCGGTAATGCAGACATTGTCATCCTGCAAGAAACATGGTATAGAGAGACGGACCACTGGGTTGCCCTCTAGGTCACAGAGAGCTGGTAGTCCCATCCACCAAACACAGGTGTGAAACAGGAAGGGACTCAGGGGGAATGCTAATTTGGTTAGAGCAGACCTAACTCACTCCATTAATTAATCAAAACAGGAACATTTTACATTTGGCTAGAAATTCAAAAGGAAATGATCTTAACAGAGAAAACATGTCCTCCTGTGTGCTACCTAATATCCCCCACTAGAATCCATACTTTTAATGAAGACAGCTTCTCCATCCTGGAGGGGGAAATCAATCATTTCCAGGCCCAGGGACATGTATTAGTCTGTGGCGACCTAAATGCCAGAACTGGACAGGAACCTGACACCTCTCAGCACACAGGGGACAAACACCTACTGGAGGGACAGCATTCCCCCCCCATATGCCCACCTAGGCACAACTATGACAAACATAACCAACAAAAACGGGTACAACTCCTGCGAGCGTCTGTCGCACGCTGGGTATGTACATAGTCAATGGTAGGCTTCGAGGGGACTCCTATGGTAGGTACACCTATAGCTCATCTCTTGGCAGTAGCACTGTAGGACTACTTATCACGTGACCTCAACCCAGAGTCTCTCAGAGCGTTCACAGTCAGCCACTGACACCCCTATCAGACCACAGCAAAATCCACAGTCTACTTGAACAGAGCAATACTCAATCATGAGGCATCAAAGCCAAGGAACTGGAGTAACATTAAGAAATGCTATAGATGGAAGGAATGCAGTTTTGGAAACCTACCAAAAAACAATTAGGCAACAGCAAATTCAATCCCTTTTAGACACTTCCTGGGTAAACGTTCCACTGCAATAGTGAAGGTGTAAACTTGGCAGTAGAAAATCTAACAGTTATATTTGACCTCTCAGCTTCCTATCAAATCTAAAAATCTCAAATAGAAAACCGAAGAAAGAGAACAACAATGACAAATGGTTTGATAAAGAATGCAAAATCTAAGAAATAAATTGAGAAACCTGTCCAAACCAAAAACTAGAGACCCGAAAACCTGAGCTACTCTAGCGCCTTCACTATGGTGAATCACTAAAAACAATACAGAAATACACTACGGAAAAAGAAGGAACACAACGTCAGAAAATCAGCTCAATGTAATTGAAGAATCCATAGACTCTAACCATTCTGGAAAATTGGAAAACACTAACAAACAACAACACGAAGAAATTATATCCAAAATGGAGATGTATGGGTAAAACCATTCTCCAATCTTTTGGCTCTATAACAAAGAATAAAGAGCAAAAAACATTACATGATCAAATACAAATTCTAGAATCAACTATCAAAGACTATCAGAACCCACTGGATTCTCCAATTACCTTGAATGAGTTACAGGGACAAAATAAAAACCCTCCAACCCAAAAGGCCTGTGGTGTTGATGGTATCCTTAATGAAGATGATCAAATATACAGACAACAAATTCCAATTGGCTATATTAAAATCTTTAACATCGTCCTTAGCTCTGGCATCTTCCCCAATATTTGGAACCAAGGACTGATCACCCAATCCACAAAAGTGGAGACAATTTGACCCCAATAACTACCGTGGAATATGCGTCAACAGGTAACCTTGGGAAAATACTCTGCATTATATCATTAACAGCAGACTCGTACCATTTCCAAAATGAAAACAATGTACTGAGCAAATGTCAAATTGGCTTTTTACCAAATTACCGTACAACAGACCATGTATTCACCCTACACACCCTAATTGAAACCAAAACAAACCAAACAAAGGCAAAGTCTTCTCATGCTTTGTTGATTTAAAAAAGCCTTCGACTCAATTTGGCATGAGGGTCTGCTATACAAATTGATGAAAGTGGTGTTGGGAAAAACATACGACATCATAAAATCCATGTACACAAAACAACAAGTGTGCGGTTTAAAATTGGCAAAAAACACACACATTTCTTCACAACAGGGTCGTGGGGTGAGACAGGGATGCAGCTTAAGCCCCACCCTCTTCAACATATATCAACGAATTGGCGCGGGCACTAGAACAGTCTGCAGCACCCGGTCTCACCCTACTAGAATCCGAAGTCAATGTCTACTGTTTGCTGATGATCTGCTGCTTCTGTCACCACCAAGGAGGGCCTACAGCAGCACCTAGATCTTCTGCACAGATTCTGTCAGACCTGGGCCCTGACAGTAAATCTCAGTAAGACCAATAATAATGTGTTTCCAAAGACAAGGTCAGTCCGCCGGACCAACAAATTCCATCTAGACAACCGTTGCCCTAGAGCACACAAAAAACTATACATACCTCGGCCTAAACATCAGGCACCACAGGTAGCTTCCAAAGCTGTGAAGATCTGAGAGACAAGGAAGAGGGCATTCTATGCCATCAAAAGGAACATAAATTTTCAACATCACAATTAGGATCGGCTAAAAATACTTGAATCAGTCATAGAGCCCATTGCCCTTTATGGTTTGGAGGTCTGGGGTCCGCCTCAAGCCAACAAAGATTTCACAAAATGGGACAAACACACAAATTGAGACTCTGCATGCAGAATTTCTGCAAAAATATCCTCCGTGTACAACGTAGAACACCAATAATGCATGCAGCAGCAGATTAGGCCGATACCCACTAATTATCAAAATCCAGAAAAGAGACGTTAATTCTACAACCACCTAAAAGGAAAGTCGATTCCCAAACCTTCCATAACAAAGCATCACCTACAGAGAAGATGGGAACCTGGAGTAAGAGTCCCCTAAGCAAGCTGGTCCTAGGGGTCTCTGTTCACAAACACAAACACACCCCAAGAGCCCCAGGACAACAGCACAATTAGACCCAACCAAATTCATTGAGAAAACAAAAATGATAATTTAGTTGAACACATGGAAAGAATATAACAAAAAACTGAGCAAACTAGAATGCTTATTTGGCCCTAAAACAGAGAGTACACAGTGGGCAGAATACCTGACCACTTGTGACTGACCAAACTTAAGGGAAAGCTTTGACTATTGAACAGACTCAGTGAGCATAGCCTGCTATGAGAAAGGGCCGCCGTAGGCAGACATGGCTCTCAAGAAGACAGGCTTATGTGCTCACTGCCCACAAATGAGGGAAACGAGCTGCACTCCTAACCTCCCTGCCGCAATGTATGACCCATATTAGAGAGACATATTTCCCTCAGATTAACACAGATCACCAAAAGAATTCGAAAACAAATCCAATTTTGATAAACTCCCATATCTACTGGGTGAAATTCCACAGTGTGCCATCACAGCGCAAGATTTGTGACCTGTTGCCCACAAGAAAAGGGCAACCAGTGAAGAACAAACCCCATTGTAAATACAACCCATATTATGTTTATTTATTTTAACTCGTGTGCTTTAACCATTTGTACATTGTTACAACACTGTATATATATATATGACATTTGTAATGTCTTATTGTTTTGAAACTTCTGTATGTGTAATGTTTACTGTTAATTTTATTGTTTATTTCACTTTTGTATATTATCTACCTCACTTGCTTTGGCAATGTTAACACATGTTTCCCATGCCAATAAAGCCCTTGAATTGAATTGAATTGAATTGAATTGAGAGAGAGAGAGGAGAGAGAGAGAGAGAGAGAGAGAGAGAAGAGAGAGAGAGAGAGAAGAAGAGAGAGAGAGAGAGAGAGAGAGGAGAGAGAGAGAGGAGAGAGAGAGAGAGAGAGAGAGAGAGATGGAGAGAGAGAGATGGGCCTGGAGTAAAGTCACTTTCAGACAGAGGTGGTAATGCCCCTGGAAGAAAGGCCACGGCTGCATAGTGCACTACTTCTGACCAGAGCCCTATGGYGAATAGAGTGCCATTTGGGACACAAACCACATAAATGGGATGAATGGCTGCTGCTAGGAGACCCAGTCAGAGGCATGTTGCTGGAAGTCTCCCAGCACCAACCGGAAACATCAACGGGCTCCTCCAATCCACACTAGGACTCTGCGTTGATAGAGRTATACGTGAGAGAAAGCCTGAATCATAAAGAAAAGGCCACAATACCAAATGGGATGGTATTTGTTGTTGAGACAAGAGACTGTAGAGAAATGGAATCCAAAATAATCAGATACACTATGAGCTGATGTGGTTTTGTCTTTGGGGCCTATATCGTTTCTAGTCCTCAAGGAGGCATTGCTTTGGACTGTGGAAGCTACGGGTGAGCTGCCTGCTACTCAACATGCATGTATAGGTAATCATCCGTTTTGTTATACATTAAGCAGTCACACTTACTGTATCGTACGGTCATTTCAATCATATAGATATGCACTTCTGCTGAACATATCCAGCTCTGCGCCAGCCTGGCTAAAGCTGATCTAAGATATCCTCCCATGATGATGTATTGTTACTCCAGCTGTTCTGTTCTGCTCTGTTCAGAGAGAGAGGCCCCACCCGACCCGAGAGACACAACGTCCCTGCCTACCAGAGACAGCGAGGTCCTTCCCTGTGGAAACCAGTAACACGCAGTATGCGTCACAACCTCAGTGTCACTATGTTCATCAACTGAATTCATTTCTTTTTTAGAGAATCCGAAATACGTTATTTACATTGTTCGTACTTGTTCTGTTTCTGTATGTCACATAACATTATGTGAGTATTCCCCATCTGCTGAACACTGTCAATGGAACAYATCCTTGACTTAACTCTACAGTGTCTGATGCTGAGAAAGAAGGCAGTCAGAAAATTTAAAACGAGATTGTTTTTATAAAGGGTCACCCGCCTTTTGTAACTATTTTAGTCCTGAATAGCTCTTTACCAAAAGAGGACATTTCTAACATGTACAAAATGGAATACCAACATACCAGCATGACCACCACCAATCCCCATCCTCATCTCTGTCTTTTTTTCCCTCTCCCGTCCCTTTCTTTCCCCCCATCCAAGTCCCTCCTTGGCCCTCCACCTCAGACCATTCTATAATTCCTTTCACACAATCACATCCCTTTGGAGGGCCCTGCCTCTCTTCTCTTCTAGTCTCTTCTCTTCTCAGGGCCCTGCCTCCCCTCTCTTCTCTTCTCCTCTCGTCTCCTCTCTTCTCTTTGCAGGCAGAGCTATGTGGTGGAGTTGCAGCAGTCTCCTCCATGAATAGTTAATCCCCTGACACTGGGAGCACATTGTGTACCGCTGTCGCAGCCCAGGGAAGAGAGGTCAGGGGAATGCTGGGGCTTAAAGGCAGGGGAGAGAAAGAGGAGGAATGGAGGAATAGAGAGAGGGAGGGGGGGACAGAGAGGAGGAGAGAAAGAGAGAGAGAGAGGGGGAGAGAAAGAGAGAGAGATGGCAGATAGAGAGAGCGAAAGAGAGAGAGAGAGAAAATAAGTATAACGGGGACGGCGTAAAAGAAAAAGGTAGGTAGAGGGGGACCGGGGAAAGAAAAGAAAAAAAGTCAAACTGCAATTGAGAAGGTCTGAAAAAAGGGATTATGCCGCAATATCCGACTGCATTGAGGGGTCAGGAGAATTAAGGCTAGGAGCAGCTTGCTCAGTGTGCTGACGGATAAAAGGGGGCCCTCGGCTGAATGGGAGCAGTTCAAGTGCGGACGCTTTGGGCAGGCTGCTTCCCGATTCTCTTTAGGGCCAGGCATCACTTTCATGTGTGGGCACACATTGTTGGGGAGGCTTCATTGAAACGTGCGCGGCCACAGGCAGAATGGAATACCCCAGTTCCATTGAGATGATTGTGGGTAGAGAAGAGGAGGTTGGGGACGTAGTTGTGGGAGGTAGAGCAAAGAGGATGGGTGAGGACGAGGAAGGAGGAATGTCTTCTCTGATTGGTTCATAAGGCGCCCCCCCCCCCACCTTCAGGAGAAAGCCCTTGGCATCCGACAGTCAGAGAGAGCTACAGCTACAGACTCACAAAAGCATTGGTATGCTAATGCTACCTAATTTATCTCTTGAATGGCAATCTAACTTACTAGTCRGACAGCTTTTGGTGTTGATTCAAGACTAGTTGTGATTAGGGAGAAAGTTGCTTAACATATTTTGCATTTGAAGTAGAGAAAAGAGACTAGAGATTATACAGTGCCTTCAGAAAGTATTCACACCCCTTGACTTTTTCCACATTTTGTTGTGTTACAGCCTGAGTTTAAAATGGATCAMATTTAGATTTTGTGTCACTGGCCTACACACAAYACCCCATAATGTCAAAATGGAATTATGTTTTTAGAAATGTTTACAAATTAATAAAAAMTTACAAGCAGAAAATCAATAAGTCATTAAGTATTCAACCCCTTGTTATTGCAAGCGTAAATAAGTTCAGGAGTAAAAATGTGCTTAACAAGTCACGTAATAAGTTGCATGGACTCACTCTGTGTACAATAATAGTGTTTGACTACCTCATCTCTGTACCCCACATATACAATTATCTGTAAGGTCCCTCAGTCGAGCAGTGAATTTCAAACACAGATTCAACCACAACAGACACTTATTGGTAAAAAAGAAAACAGACATTGAATATCACTTTCAGCATGGTTATGTTATCAATTACACTTTTGGATGGGGTATCAATACACCACGCCACTACAAAGATACAGGCATCCTTCCAAACTCAGTTGCCGGAGAGGAAGGAAACCGCTCAGGCCAACGGTGACTTTAAAATAGTTACAGAGTTTAATGTATATGATAGGAGAAAACTGAGTATGGATCAACAACATTGTGGTCACTCCACAATACTAACCTAAATGACAGAGTGAATAGAAGGAAGCCTGTACAGAATACAAATATTCCAAAACATGCATCCTGTTTACAATAAGGCACTATAGTAAAACTGCCAATAATGTGACAAAGAAATTAACTTTATGTTCTAAATACAAAGTGTTATGTTTGGGGCAAATCCAACACAACACATCACTGAGTACCACTCTTCATATTTTCAAGCATGGTGGTGACTGTGTCATGTTATGCAAATTCTTGTCATCGGCAAGGACAGGGGAGTATTTTAGCATGAAAAGAAATAGAATAGAGCTAAGCACAGGCAAAATCCTAGAGGAAACACTGGTTCACTCTGCTTTCCAACAGACACTGGGAGACAGATTCACCTTTCAGCAGGACAAAAACCTAAAAAACCAAGTCAACAATGAATGTTCCTGAGTAGCCTAGTTACAGTTTTGACTTAAATTGGCTTGAAAATATATGGCAAGACATGGAAATGGCAGTCTAGCAATGATGAAGGAATTTTAAAAAGAAAAAATATGCCGATTTTTGTACAATCCAGGTGTGCCAGGCTCTTAGAGACGTTATCATGCTTCAGTTAGACTGGCGCGTAGCCAAACTCGGCTAGGCGAAATGAACGAGTGTGTTTACATACTCCCTTAAAAGACCTTAGCTTGAAAAACAATAAAAAATTGGCAATAGTACTGGTTGTCCATTTTGAGAAACCATGGACACTATACACTTCCTTAAAATAGTCCAAATGAATCTAAGATAACAAAAAAACATCTGTCATTATATTTGATGTTTTTACCGAGGAGATCTTAGTCGCACAATTTTACATCTAACTAAGATGTTTCTGGTGCAGTATTTCTCAAGTGAAAACCTGCATGAAAATGATTTGTCTCTCATTGAATGACAACAAACACTTCATTGAACAATCCCTACTGTTTGTTGGCCAATCACTGACGAAGTTGCGTTGACTTCGTTTGTCTCAAGAATTGTTTGTGTGTGCGTGACCATAACGAACAAAAACATCACAAAATATTGTCATAATATATGCACAAACTCCACCGAACTGTTTCGGCTGGGAAGCATGTAGACACCTTTACCCAGAAAGACTCACAGCTGTAATCGCTGCCATACTTATCTTATCAAGATGTGTTTTATTGATATATTTTTTATTTGATTGATATATTTTGTAGAAATTTTAGAGCTTTTTTGTGTATATCGTTGATGCAACAAAATGTGGAAAAAGTCAAGGGGTGTGAATACTTTCTGTAGACACTGTATGTGCTTAGGTTTCAGTGCACAAACTGCACAATCAAATAACAGAACCAGGGCTGAGCTGTCGTCTGATGGTATATGGGGAATGGATCAGCGTTCAAGGTTGAGGGTGTTGTACATCCGTAACCCACCGCCGGGAAGTGCCCTCCTGACCCTCCACTACATCATCAGCTCACATGAAGAGGCCCTCTGGGTGACGAGGTAATGGCTTCTGTTGGCTCAACACAGACCTCTTCCTGTCTCAGTTTCCTCATTCACCATTGAGTTAACAGAAACCAGCAGGTCTATATATAAACTCCCTTCCCTTGAGCCAGACCACAGCCCATCCTAAAAGACACTCCGCGAAATGAGGCGTGGCGGTCTGTCTGTTTTTACATTGGACGCTGCCAGGTCGTCAGAATATTAAACACCAGTGCGTCCTGTTCATTGCAGCGTAGGTTATCCTATAGATGGAAAACTGAGCTTAATGGATTAGTCCTACAAGCCAGGAATGTCTGATCATCTCCTATCCTATGCATGGAAAGATAGACATGTTGTATACAAGTTCTAAGTTTGTGATAGATACGATTATAAATATGCTTTAATAAGATCAATGTGACTGGGAAACGTTCCGGGAACATTAGGGCCTAACTTGTTCYGTCTAGACTTCATTTACCAAGACAGACAGTTCTACCCTTTTGTCAGAGAAACAGGAATCTATTGATAGGCTACTAAAATGGTAGGCTAATGCCTGCAGAGATAAGTGGAGGAAACAAATTGTTGTATCAAGTACCCATTTCATTTATTTTCTTTGAACTGACCCTGGTTCTTCTGTTCTTACATAGATAGAGATTGACCTCTAGGGAAACGCCCAATTGTTAGCAGCTAGGTCTCAGTCCGACGTAAGACATTTGTTGCAGTGGTGAGATGAAGACATGCAGCCCCCCCAGCAGCACATGTTAGGAGTCCATTACACGGAGGGTCAAAGGTTACAATTCTGTTTCCTGTTCACACAGAACATGATTTCATCTGTTTTGAAGTATCTGCATGCCTTCCCCTCAACAATGGCTTCCTTTCATGGTCGTTTTTCCCCCCTCTCCTGCCGTAGATACAGGGGCTGATGAAGGGGAGGCACCCCTGCCTGGACTGATGTGTGTGTTTCCCCTCATGATTTCACTCTAATTTGACACTGAAGGCTAATGCATTCCATAAGTGGCCCCTCTGCCTACCCTCTGTCTGTCTCTACTGTCCTGCTTTGTTTCACATAGAGCCGTATCACTCAGAGTCAACCAATGTGAACCACGTCGAAAATGCATGTCTTAGATTGGACAGGGAAGTGTACACTACCTTCACAATGACTCATTCTTAAACCATCTAAATGGAAACACACGTGCGTACTGTCCAATGAAGATTAGAATATAGACGTTTATACAACGGGCGGGTCTAACCCTGGACGCTGACTGGTTAAAAATGCATTCCAGCCGGAATGTCCCATAGCTGTCCCATGGTAATGAACGTGTAGGGGTCGGGAGTCGGGTCGAGGCAGACAKGCAGACAGCTTTTCTAAGCCAGTCGAAATCATGAATCAGTATAATTTGTATGTTTATAAMCAAAGACGTTTCAATAGAAAACAATAGAAAACAGGTCAAACGAAATGAAGTGCAGCTAGTTTGCGGTCTTTCCAGCTTCAGTTTGAAGTGATTGTGTTACTGTAGCTGTGTTGTTGGCCAACTCCTCTGAACAACAGTGTCCTGACGAGTGWGCACATTTTCTATGCCAGGTGAARTYGCSCCTCATTAGCTCATTRTTATGGATGTATCCAAATAAATGTCTCTAGAAAACAGCTTMAACAAATACAAATGCAGCCACTTTGCTGTTATTGTGGCTGCACTGTTTGACGTGACTGTAAGYTAGCTGTAGTTGGCTAGCTAGCAAGCAAGGGATAAGAACGTTGCCAGTCAGTATGGCAATAGAACATTTAGAAAGAACGACTGGGTTACGTCCATAGATACAGAACAAAAAGACTTAACGACTGGGTCGTGTCTCTGGCAACCGAACCRATAGAACRARYGACCAGACGGCTTGCGTCGCAAGCCTAGATTTGTGTCGGGACTATATCTCGTGGAAACATGAAATAGTATGAATAACTTCATCAAAATAACGTTTATAATGAAAATGTGTCAACCATTATATGAATGTGTTGGTAACCCGTTGTATAAACGTGATAATGCCCTCAAAGCCGGTGTTTGGAGGATATATTGGTACTCTTTGGCCTAACAACATCCGTGCCAATACATTCTTCAAACACCGTCTTCTGGGGCATTATCACTTAAATGGAAACCCCTACATACTCCTACATACATTTCTCCAGGCAGTTATTGGACTATAGGCTACAGCACACTATTGTCTTGAGGTCAATACTAAATGATGTTGTTTGAAGTCATTCCAGAGCTAACCCCATCAGAGGAACTGGAACCACCAGGAACACATGTGGACCATTATAATGGCTGTTAACTGAGACCCTCCCAGTCAACTTTATTAGCTTTCATAAACCTGATTTCTGCACRGTAATTGACCATTAAAAATGCTATTGTGGGTATTTAATAACAGAAGGGATATTCTCATTCCTATATCCCTACTCRCTGCTTAGCAAGCTCAACTCATATCTTTGTCTTGATGCTTCATCATATAGTCCTATCTAACTTCGAACCTCTARATCATTATGGACCCCGTGTAGGCTTAACTTCTGTGCTAGGATTATTATCCTGACCCTTGATTGACCCAGTAGCCAACTCTACTACACTTGAGACTTGCTGCTTTTAACCAGCCAAGAACGTGGTGCTCATTTGTGCCAGCCAGGTTGCTCCAATGGTATTTAGACTGGTCACCTGCGGTAGSCTACTGAGACGATCATTAGGCTCCATTATAAAAAGGGAATGGGGCTGAGTGTAAGTGAGGAATTTACAACTTTTCCTGGAATACRTTGTAGCCTTTCGCTTTACCCTTTTATTTGGTGTGAAATACTAGAACAGGATACGCTGCCGTAGAACAATCATCTCATATTTCACAAGATGTGGGCTATGTGGTTTAAAATTACCCTGTTCAAGGTGTTTAATAAAATCCCAGAAATAGAAAAYAATATGTCMTACAATTTCTTGATGTTGTAACAACTGGTTGTAAGGTGTTTTAGACATGATTGTCTTGTAGTGTCATCTTCGTAGGATCTTTTCAAGACATACCTCCTATGACTCAAACAAGAGCAGTAGGAGGTATGTGTTAAAAGATGTTTCATTTTAGCAGACACTCTTATTTAAGGTAGCGAGTGCATATATCCTGGTACTTATTCATACCGGTCCCCCATGGGAATCAAACCGACAACCCTGGCGTTGCATGCACCATGGGCTCCCGACTGAGCCACACAGAGGCACACAGCATCACACAGATCTTTTTGTTTCAGCGCTATGACGTAGACGCAGAACGTAAACGGCATAGTGGGTCAACCTCCGCAACAACTGAGCGTTAAAGCGCAAGGCTCAACTTCTCCACTGTCTTGGTCCTGTGTCTACCACGCTGTAGCAGCGTGACGCAAACCCGTGCACGTCGGCGAATACCGTGTGTGACCGTGTGAGAGCGAAGTGTTGCATCTCGCTCATCTTAATATCTGAGGTGCTGCTCGTGGCAATGTCATTTCGTGGAGTCTACCTTGTCGTGATGTGTGTTTTGTCCTATATTTATGTATATATATGTATTTATTTTTTTATCCCAGCCCCCCGCATTTTGGTAGGCCGTCATTGTAAATAAGAATTTGTTCTTAACAGATTTGCCTAGTTAAATAAAAGTAAATAAAAACAATAAAAAACTATTTTAAAAAAGTGAAAATGGAACTGAATGGTTGCATGGTAAATGCTTGAGACTTGACAGATTTGTCATGATTACAGTTGAACTGATAGGAGGCTCTGTTTCCTTTGCTGTCACTCCCCATKTTCAGGCGTCTGAAACGTTATTTTTCTTGCCTGACGGCTGGGTTGGTCTGTGTCATCTCATTCTCAACTGCCTTTGAAACACCTGTCAACACTTCAGCTCAGGCCATATGGCATATTCTATGCACAGCTTAAACCATGTCTGTTTAACATGTTGTTAAAGGGATTTACAGTGCTGGTGAAACTCATCAAAACTCATCTTTAAAATGTGACTTGTTCTATAAAACATAATTCTTATTTGTTATCTAATGTTTTTTCTCAATGATTCTGGTAGTTTTAACGTGAAAAATCTCAATTTGCTAAAACTGCATCAGTATTCATGCATTCCTTTCATTCAAATCCATTTAAATTGTTGACAGTGACWCCAGCCACTGTTAATGGACAGGGTTAGCATAGGGGTCGCTGCTTTGTAAACATGTTGTGTGGGTGAACCTAGGGTAAGTTCTGCACATTTAGAAATGTCTACATCATTTGGCGCTCGCATTCCCTTGAACTGAACGAAGCTAGCTAGCGAGCAAAAATACCCTTTTCCAAGTTGGAATAATGCAACATGCCRTTTGGAGGGTTCGAAAGAGTGGAACTTCAACTATAATGGAAGTTAAGACCAGACAGAGGCAGCATACAGTAGCTCTACAAGATCTGATTTTATTCATGACAGGCAACCAYCAWCTCCTTCACTGCTAGATGTCGGGCAGGCGAACAATGTGTACTGGACTGTCCACYTGTCTGAAATGCCATTWACAATTACWACTTTTTACCCAGACAGTTACACACCTTGGACATTTCTGTTTTGTGAATGTACTAGGAATGGGGCTTCTCCCGCCACTCAATGCGGGGCCTTGGCATTTACAAGATGGATGTGACTAACTACAACAACCCTACGTGCGCGGTTGCATGGGGGCGCACTTGCACGGGAGGATTTTCCTCTCCAACCGGCAGGATGACCTAACGGATGGAGCTGCCTACCTGTGTGCTGCGTGGGAGAACTGTGCTACCAGCTACTGTTTGTTTGTGTGTGACTATTTGTGTCAGTGTGAAAATGAAACCGAAGGAGGCCTCGGGGATGCGTCTCCCACGTGACGGTGGGTCTGCTCTGTGCGTGCAGAATAAGATAATGGACACGGGGTTCTGCTGTGACTCCTACAATGCTGTCACTGAGTGTTACGTCCGTCGTCGGAATGAGACCAAAGCGCAGCGTGGAAAGTGTACATCTTAATTTATTTTAGAATGAATACCAAAAAAACAACAAAAGATCAACGAACGTAAAGTTCTGCAGGGCTATACAGCTACTGTGCAAAAACAAGATCCCACAAACTCAGGTGGAAACCAGGCTGCCTAAGTATGATTCCCAATCAGAGACAACGATAGTCAGCTGCCTCTGATTGGGAACCATACCCGGCCAACAAAGAAATAGAAAACTAGAATGCCCACCCAAATCACACCCTGACCTAACCAAATAGAGAAATAAACAGGCTCTCTAAGGTCAGGGCGYGACACTGAGAGGTTCACCCTGAAAGACAGATGAACAGACTTCATTTACAAGTAAAGGTAGGCCTGAATGCATTTTTCTTTGGAATTTGCGTATTAGGCTAGTGTTGAAAGAACAGGACCATAGACAACTTCCCCTTGATGCATTTGACTTATCAAGCAAAAATTTGGTTTCGATGAGACACTTTTTTGATATTTTGAACTGCATTTTTCAGTCATTTAGATTGTTGATATGGACATTTGCTTATATACAGTTGAAGTCGGAAGTTTACATACACAATTATTGACATCATTTGCGTCAATTGGAAGTGTACCTGTGGATGTATTTCAAGGCCTACCTTCAAACTCAGTGCCTCTTGCTTGGCATCATGGGAAAATCAAAAGAAATCAGCCAAGACCTCAGAAAAAATATTGTAGACCTCCACAAGTCTGGTTCATCCTTGGGAGCAATTTCCAAACGCCTGAAGGTACCACGTTCATTTGTACAAACAATAGTAAGCAAGTATTAACACCATGGGACCACGCAGCCGTCATACCGCTCAGGAAGGAGATGTGTTCTGTCTCCTAGAGATGAACGTACGTTGGTGTGAAAAGTGCAAATCAATCCCAGAACAACAGCAAAGGACCTTGTGAAGATGCTGGAGGAAACAGGTACAAAAAGTATCTTATATCTACAGTAAAAACGAGTCTATATCGAGCATAACCTGAGATGAGGCCGCTCAAGCAAGGAAGAAGCACTGCTCCAAAACTGCCATTAAAAAAACAAGGACTATGGTTTAGCAACTGCACATGGGGACAAAAATACTTTTTAGAAAAAATGTCCTCGGTCTGATAAAACAACAAAATATAAACTGTTGCAATAATGAACATCATTCATGGTTGGAGGAAAAAGGCGGGAGGGCTTGCAAGCCGCAAGAACACCACCCAACCGAGAAGCACGGGTGGCAGCATCATGTTGTGGGGTGTTTTGCAGCAGGAGGACTGGTGCACTTCACAAAATAGATGGCATCATGAGGCAGGAAAATGAGTGGCTATATTGAAACAACATCTCAAGACATCAGTCAGAAGTTAAAGCTTGGTCGCAAATGGGTCTTCCAAATGGACAATGACCCAAAGCATACTTCCAAAGTTGTGGCAAAATGGCTTAAGACAACAAAAGTCAAGTATTGGAGTGGCCATCACAACACCCTGACCTCAATCGCATAGAACATTTGTGGGCAGAACTGAAAAAGCGTAGGCGAGCAAGGAGGCCTACAACCTGACTCAGTTACACCAGCTCTGTTCAGGAGGAATAGGCCAAAATTCACCCAACTTATTGTGGGAGCTTGTGGAAGGCTACCCCAAACGTTTGACCCAAGTTAAGCAATTTAAAGGCAATGCTACCGAAATACAATTAAGGTGTATGTAAACTTCTGACCCACTGGGAATGTGATTAAAGAAATTAAAAGCTGAAATAAATCCTTCTCTCTACTATTATTCTGACATTTCACAATCTTAAAAACAAAGTGGTGATCCCTAACCGACGTAAGACAGGGAATTGTGAAAACTGAATGTCACGTTTCTGACCTTAGTTCCTTTGTTATGTCCTTATTTTAGTTTGGTCAGGGTGTGAGTTGGGCGTGAGCTTCTATGTTGTTTTTCTATGTTTTGTTTGTTGGTAGATTTCTATGTGTTGGGCTAGATTGGTTCTCAATCAGAGGGCAGGTGTCAGTCGTTGTCTCTGATTGGGGAGCCATATTTAGGAAGCTGTTCTTTTCATTGTGAGTTGTGGGTGTATATTTTTTTCTGTGTTTTGTTTCACCGGACAGGAGTGTTTCGTTTGTCGTTTTATTGTTTTTGTTCAGTGTTCATTATTTCGTATTAAAACAATATGGACACTTACCATGCTGCCGCATTGGTCCTCCTCTTCTTCCAACCACGACAGCGTTACAGTAAACTTCCGACTTCAACTGTATGTATGTGTGTGTGTAATATTTCACATAATGAAATGTGTCCATACTGTATATTGTTTTTTTAGTGCCACCTATTGGTTGTAACTGTAGAGGCTTTATCCAGGCTATAGCTGAGCTGAGTTGAGCAGTGTGTCATTTTGTCGAATTATATGAAATATGCCGTCATCGGAGGCTATCGCTTGTGTATCTTGGATACATTGATATTTACATTATTTAATTTTTTTGTCAATTACTGTTAATAGCACCATGTCACAACTTGGACTTAGTCAAGCTTTATTTGTGATTAAATCTACCCAGACACCGACCTGTCACTGCACTACACTGAGGCTATGCAGGTTAGGTCAGAATGCATAACTGCATATGTGTGTGACTGCACTGATCATCTACTCTGATTCCATCCAGTCAGGTCGGGTCCAGCACACCACCAGGAGTTCTGCCAAATACTTTCCCACCACTGTCTCTCTTATCAAACAGACAGACATGGCTGTTCCTCTCCACTGGAACGCAGACACAATCAGAACAGAAAGCTAGATGTGGACGTACATTTATCCTGTCTGTCAACTCAAACTGGAAATGTTTTTAGCGCCTAAGTATCGGGGAAGATCTGCGTTATACCTCAATTGAAATTTAAAGGCAATGTTCCCACATTTGCCCGAGACTGCATTCACGGTAAACGCTGTATATGCCGACTTAATCAGAAATTACCTGTACATTTGAACGCGGATCTTCCGTGATACGGATTGAATCCAGCCCCTAGTSTACTTTAGGTCAATGGGAACTGTCACCTCACGATTAAAGTGCCATGTAGCTACAGTATGCATACAACAGCACCAGGGAGTGTTTGAGTGTTTGAACCAAACACACCCTTTGAGATCTATAAATACAAAGGTTCAGAGAGTTTTCAGGGCCAGGGAAACAGGATGTGCATATAAGGAGTTCCTACACCTGGTTACGGTGTTAATCTATGGATTTCACATGACTGGGCAGGGGGGCAGCCATGGGTGGGGCTGGCTCCCAAGTGGGTGGGCCTATGCACTCCCAAGCCCACCCATGGCTGCGCCCCTGCCCAGTCATGTGAAATCCATAGATTAGGGCCTAATKTRTTTATTTAAATTGACTGATTTCTTTATYTAAACTGTMATTTGAAATTATTKCACGTTGCGTTTATATTTGTGTTCCGTATACATTCTGAAGGGAGATTAAATGGTTAACACCATAACCAGGTGTTGGAACTCCATATATGCACATCCTGTTTCCCTGSCCCTGAAAACTCGCTGAACCTTTGTATTTATAGATCTCCAAAGGTGTGTTTGGTTCAAACACTCAAACACTCCCTGGCGCTGTTGTATGCATACTGTAGCTACATGGCACTTTTACCCGTAAGGTGACAGTTCCCATTGACCTAAAGTATCCGTGACTGGGCAATCCGTGACTGGGCAGGGGCGCAGCCATGGCTGGGCCTGGGAGGGCATAGGTCCACCCACTTGGGAGCCAGGCCCACCCACTGGGGAGTTGGCCCAACCAATCAGAATGAGTTTTTGCCCAAAAAAGGGCTTTATTATAGACAGAAATACTCCTAACTTTCATCAGCTGTCTGGGTGGCAGGTCTTAGATGATACCGCAGGTGAAGAAGCAGGATGTGGAGGTCCTAAGCTGGCATGATTACACGTGGTCTCTGCGGTTGTGWGGCCGGTTGGACGTACTGCCAAATTCTCTAAAATGACATTGGAGGCGGCTTATGGTAGAGAAATTAACATTAAATTCTCTGATGGACATTCCTGCAGTCAGCATGCCAATTGCACGCTCCCTCAAAACTTGAGACGTCTCTGGAATTGTTGTGTCACAAAACTGCAAATTTTAGAGTGGCCTTTTATTGTACCCTGCACAAGGTGTACCTGTGTAATGATCATGCTGTTTAAACAGCTTTTTGATATGCTACACCTGTCAGGTGAATGGATTATCTTGGCAAAGGAGAAATGCTCACTAACAGGGATGTAAACAAATTTGTACACAGGAATAAGCTTTTTGTGAGTATGGAACATTTCAGGGATCTTTTATATAAGCTCATGAAACATGGGACCAACACTTTACATGTTGCGTTTATATTTTTGTAACATATTAAGTTTCACCTAATACAGAAACTTCATTAATTGCAAGACATTTTAATATGTAATAAATAGTGGTGTAAAGTACTTAAGTAAAAAATACTTTAAAGGACTAATGTAGTTTTTTGGAGTATCCATACTTTGCTTTACTATTTAAAGTAAAGTACTTTACTTTACTATATTCCAACAGAAAATTATGAACATCCCTGGTCATCCCTACTGCCTCTGATTGGCGGACTCACTAAGCACATGCTTTGTTTGTAAATTATGTTGTGTTGAAGGGTGCCCCTGGCAATCCGTACATTAGCAAGTAAATGGTGCCGTCTGGTTTGCTTAATATAAGGAATTTGAAATTATTTATGTTTTTACTTCTGACACTTAAATGTATTTGAGCAATTACATTTACTTTTGATACGTAAGTATATTTAAAACCAAATACTTTTAAACTTTTACTCAAGTAGGATTTTACTGGGTGACTTCCACTGTTACTTGGGTCATTTTCTATTAAGGTATCATTACTTTTACCCAAGTACTTTTCTCACCACGGGTAATAAACTGTAATAAAGCATGGAAGTCACGTAGGTGTAGGTGTGATTCTTCATAAGCTGTAAAGTAATCAAAGATAAAGGATCTCTGTGTCTATACACACACACAGGCACATGCACACCCACACAAACACATGCACAAATACGCGCACACATAGAAAAATGCAAAAACACACACACACACACTGTTACGTATCATTAAGACACACAGAGAGTGGGAGAATTCCAGGGAGATGGTGTGACTTGCGTAAGAGCAGTTTGGTATGACAGCTCTGATGTGAAACACGGTAACTGCATTAGGTGGCCTACGTAGACAAGGGTATGTCTAATTGTTCCCGAAGACATGTGGACAATATGTCTATCTGAAACAYATGTCTCTCTGCAACCAATTGACTCTGTTTGGTTGCATGTCAAACCTTCTGTATTCTCATTGGTTTCCTATTAAAATGAAAGTGTGGAAATCTGTTATTCTACTCTTAATGTGAGTCACTGACATTCCAGGGGAATCAGATCAAATCAAATCAAGCTTTATTTATATAGCACWTTTCAGACATGGATGCAACGCAGTTCACTTAACAGGAAAAAAAACTAATTTTAAAAAACTATATAAATATTCACTACACAAAAAACACCACAGGATTTTAAAAAAAACTAAAGAGTAATAATAAAAACCAAAAGACTAAAAAACACCCTAAGGAAGATATGACTCAGAAAGCAAGATTGATGTGATGGGGGGAGAGGAGAATAGAACAGAGATKAGTTATTATTTAAAGTTTAAGTCCTTGTGCTGACTGGTTCCTTACAATTCTCAGGGTCAAGGCTTCCCCCGGATTAACATTTGAATGTCAGGTGTTTAATATMTWTTTTTTTTTTAAGTGAGTTGCATGAAAGATCACCTGTCAGGGCAAAGGCGATCCGTTCTGTATAAAGCAATGGTAAGAATTTCGACATCATTCTATTAGAAAAAATGTGATTCAATTAAAATTCTAATAATGGCCTAATTTCTACTATGTGTAAAGGAGCTGTAGCTGTAACCTCCAGTATTCTTGACTGAAACTGAAAACCATGTTTCTCCAGAAAGTGGGGTTGTGTCACAAATGRAACCCTATTCCCTTTGTAGTGCACTACTTTTGACCAGGGCCCATAGGGGGGAATAAGGTGCCGTTTGGGACACCCTGGGAGTCAATCAGTAGTGAGACATCCACCATGACCCTGACAAGCCCTGACCCAGCTAACAGACCAGGGCACTGAGTAACATGTGGGACTGCTCTTACTCCTGTCACAGGTCCATCTGGACCAAATCAAATCAGAATCAGGAGCAATTTCTCCCTCCTGCCCACCCTCCTGGGTTCAAAGCAAAATAAGCAGGAGGTAGTTGAGATCATGTTACACCTCTTTTACCACAAGCCAAAAGCTTTCGTTAACTGCACCGATGAGTTTCAGGTTGGTACTGAAGATTGAAATCCCAATAGATCAGAAGGAATGTCAACAACGGCACATTTGGCAATGGTTGTCTGAGGGGACGGAATGTGCAGCATATCTGCTGTGCATCTTTATGGTGGAGAAATGTTGCAAGGGAAAAAGTTATTCAACGTTGGTTGTGGTAGCTACGTTGGTCGATTCCCAAAAAATGCTGTGAATGTGATACTATATGGTATGTGTGAGTTGAGCTCCACAAACAGTGAAACCCTGGCTCTCTGGCGTTTTTTGGCTCGGGTGGCGTACACGAGCCCTGGCACGGTTCCTCCCCTTTGACTCTGGCAGGCCACATGCTGCGTTTTGGCTGCACCCCTTCACCACTCCTCCACCAGCCAGCTCCAGTGAGCTCCAGGAATTCCCGTTGTCACTTCCTTTGGAGAGGGCTAGTAAACACCAGCCCCGGGTTCAAATGCTATTTGAATTCATTTCAAATACTTTAGCAGGGCTTGATTGAGCTTGCATGGTACAATGGATTAGTCCGAAAAGTGTAAACCTCGCCCATTTGGCACACCAGACAGGCTAAAGCAAACTTTTTTTK
>NC_036866.1:45503225-45510458 GCF_002910315.2 Salvelinus sp. IW2-2015
CAGTTAAGCTATAGCAAAATGACCCAGTAGTGAACATAAGTAGACAGACTGGGTTGATACCGCATACCACTTGTTTTCAGTACCACCTGCAAAACACCACTAGAGGGTTTGGAGTTACTCTGTTTACTGGGGTCATGAGTCTTCACTGAGGAGGTGTTAACGAGAAGCTATGAATACTCCTTGCTGGACCACAAGTGAATCTGCTTCACCAGGGAACTAACAAGATAATATAAAATTAACTATTCAACTGATTCTCCTTCATTCATACAACTTTCCTCTGCACTCTTGCATGATGAGAGATGCTTAGCTGTAAATCCTGCCTTATACTAAATAGAAATCAATACAGGTCAGTAAGGAATCAAATACAAAGTGACAAATCCCAGAATGGCTCTTTGTATTTGAGTGTTATCACATCACAAAAGATGAAACGTACATCTACTTCACTACCACTGTCACCATGTCCAATGTCGATTAGTGCAAGAATTAACACTATTGTCAGACCCGCGTTACGAACCTTCCGCCGCTCCGGTGTGGACGAAAACCAGAGTCACTTAGTAAAAACAACTGAGCCACTAATAGTCGGCAGAACCCAGAAGATGAGGCAGACACAGCAGTACTTGAGACAGAGATTTAATAAAGAAAAAAGGAAAAGATCTTCAGGCAAAAAATATAAATCCACAACGTCAAAAGTAATTCCAAGAGAAAAAAATGTATATCCTCCAAGACACAAGGAAAATCCACAAAGTGGTAAGAACAGCAGGGAAAAAACAAACCTCAAAAGAATAATCAAAAATAAACAAGAACAAAACCAGAGTACCTCAAGAAAATCCAACTGGAGAAACAAATGTTCACAGCATGGCTGGGGCAGGGTGCTAACATTCAAACACAGAGCAAAGAACTGAGGAACACTAAGGGTTTAAATACATTCAAGGGAAATGAGGCACAGGTGCAAATAATAACTGGAACAAGGGAAAAAAACAAAAGGGTCAAAAAAGCACAATGGGGGCATCTAGTGACCAAAACCTGAACAATCCTGGCCAAATCCTGACAGAATCCCCCCTAGGAACGGCTCCTGACGTTCCTACCAGCCTTCTCAGGGTGGAGGGCCCTGAACTGAAGAATGAGGTCAGGGTCCAGTATGTCTTTGGCAGGAACCCAGGAGCGCTCCTCGGGACCGTAGCCTTCCCAGTCCACCAGATACTGCCAGGACCGCTGCACCCGGCGGGAATCCAGTATCCGATGGACGGTATAAGCCGACTGGCCTCCGATGACACGGGGCGGAGGGGGAGGTCTGCCTGCCGCGATAAGGGGAGAAAAAACAACAGGTTTTAATAAAGAAATGTGAAACGTGGGATTAATCTTAAGGGATCTGTGTAAGTGCAGGCGATAAGTAACGGGATTCACTCTCCTGGCAACCTTAAAGGGACCGATGTATTTCTGGGACAGCTTGCGAGACTCCACCCATAGCGGTAAGTTCTTTGTTGAGAGCCAGACTCTCTGGCCGAGGCGCAGGGTAGGCCCGGGACGGCGACATCTGTTGGCTTGTCGTTGGTACCGCTGTGAGGAACGCAGATGATTAAGACGGGTCTTCTTCCACGTAAGCCGACAGCGTCTGATGAACCTCAAGGCTGAAGGCACTCTGACTTCTGCCTCCTGGTCCGGGAACAATGGAGGGGCATAGCCAAACTGACACTCGTGCGGGGACATACCAGTGGAGGAGGAGCGCAAGGTGTTGTGCGCGTACTCGGCCCAAACAATGAAGGATGACCATGTGGACGGGTTGTTGGAGACCATACATCTGAGGGTGGTTTCCAGCTCTTGATTCATCCTCTCGGTTTGGCCGTTGGACTCCAGGTGGTACCCTGAAGATAGACTGGCAGTGGCCCCTATGAGTTGGCAGAAGGCCTTCCAAAACCTTGAGGCGAACTGGGGACCTCTGTCGGAAACCATATCTTGAGGAATGCCGAAGACTCGGAATGGTTAATCACCAACTCAGCCGTTTCCTTGGCAGAAGGTAACTTAGTCAAGGGGACGAACCTGGCCGCCTTAGAAAACCTGTCGATGATGACTAGGATAGTAGTATTACCATGGGCGGAGAAAGGCCAGTAAGTAAAAGTCCAACGCAGATATGGGACCAGGTCGGTGGGGCATAGATAAGGGTGAAGGAGTCCTTGAAGGCGGAGGTGAGAAGATTTTGCCCTGGGCAGCACAGCGGGACAGGCGCTTGGACGAAAGTGGCAACGTCTTCTTATGGTGGGTCACCTAGAACTTTCGCTGGGATAATCCCAAGGGTGCGAGCCTACGCCCGGAGAGTGACAGGTGAGGCAGGAGAGTGCCCACACAGAGGACACTGGTTCCTCGGCTGCCCTTGGGAACAAACAACGCATTTGAGCAGGAACCTCCTTTTAGGAACCCGAGTTCGATCTTGCAAGCTCGTTTTCAACGGTATCCTCCTTGCCACGAGATGGAGCCACAGAATCTTTAGCGCAGGAAAGGACAGCATGTCAGTATCTTTCATCGCGAATGGCAAGAGGCGTAGACTCGTGAAAGGCGCCGCGTTTGAGATTCTTCGACCGCGGGCCCTTAGGTGAGGATAAACTGGAAAATCGATTGAAGAAAAGGAGACCATGACGCTATGTCTAGAGTTCAAACGCTTCGCCGTGATGGTATACTCAGAATTTTTGTAGGTCCAGTAAGCACTTGAAACGGTTGAGAAGCGCCCCTATCGAGCCAGTATGTCTGCCATTCCTTGCCAATGCCATCCTTAACCTGCTAGGAGTTCACGATCCGCCCCCACAATCGTAGTTTCCTCTCGGCGGGGGGTAAGCCTGGTGAGAGAAGAAGGCGCAAGGGTGAATGCTTCTTGTCGTTCACACCTCTGAGACAGGACAGCTCCAACACCAACCTCTGATGCGTCTACCTCCACCACAAAAGGTTCATCCGCAGTCGGTAGTGTCAGGATGGGAGCAGAGAGGATGCGCTGCTTGAGTCCTTGGAAGGCCGTCTCAGCTTCTTTTCCCCACAGAAACCCTGCGTTGTGAGAAACAGTCACTCTCACACACGTTTACAGATGCACAATTGAGAGCATCCTGTCGGGCTGTTTCACCACCTGGTACGGCAAATGAAGGCCAGCATCCCAGATTCGCCTCTTCACTGCTGACGTTGAGACTGGTGTTTGGCGGGTACTATTTAATGAAGCTGCCAGTTGAGGACTTGTGAGGCATCTGTTTCTCAAACTAGACAGTCTAATGTAACCGTCCTCTTGCTCAGTTGTGCACCGGGCCTCCCACTCGTCTTTCTTTTCTGGTTAGWGCCAGTTTGCACTATTCTGTGAAGGGAGTAGTACACAGCGTTGTACGAGATCTTCAGTTTCTTGAAAATTTCTCGCATGGAATAGCCTTCATTTTTCAGAACAAGAATAGGCTGACGAGTTTCAGAAGAAAGTACTTTGTTTATGGCCATTTTGAGCTTGTAATCGAACCCACAAATGCTGATGCTCCAGATACTCAACTAGTCTAAAGAAGTCCAGTTTTATTGCTTCTTTTAATCAGGACAACAGTTTTCAGCTGTGCTAACATAATTGCACAAGGGTTTTCTAATGATCAATTAGCCKTTTAAATTGATWACCTTGGATTAGCTAACACAAYGTGCCATTGGAACACAGTAGTGATGGTTGCTGATAATGGGCCTCTGTACGCCTATGTAGATATTCCATTAAAAATCTGCCGTTTCCAGCTACAATAGTAATTTACAACATTAACAATGTCTACACTGTATTTCTGATCAATTTTATGTTATTTTAATGGACAAAAAATKTGCTTTTCTTTCAAAAACAAGGACATTTCTAAGTGACWCTAAACTTTTGAACAGTAGTGTATATCCATTGATTATTGAAGAATATAACTTATAAATGCCTCATGACCTTAGTTCAACTGTCACACTCCAYGAGAACCCAAAATACAAGCTTGTTTTTCTCCAGTGTCTGGAAACATTGTAAATGTTTTTACATTGTAAATGTAAAAAGCCTCATAACATGCTCAAAACCATAATTTTGGCATCRTGGATGGTCAGTCCTTGCATCCATAGCTCTGTCTATTAATCTGAGAGTGGTTACATTTCTCCAGGCCCATCCMTCAGMTTTTTACCAAAACAGAGGCGGGGTGWCCGTTTTGTTRTTGTTTCATCTGTGGATTTRCCMTTTAAACAGCTGCATATTATCAAGATATCAAAGTGTCAACAACAAAAGGTAAACAATAGGCCAATAGCAAATGCAGCACATGGCATTCATTTTTCACATGTAAATAGCACTTTTCAGTAGGGCTCAAAGCATGCCGTTCCATGAGCGCAGCATTTATTTTTCAACTCGAATCAATGAGCCCAATCAGTCCGCCATGACAACAGAATCATAAACAACAGAGCAAGGCTGGCTAATAAGTCCTTCGTTTTGGGATTATGCTCAGGTAAAACAATTTGGCTAATCTATATTTCCAAATCCTATTCTTGAAGATCAAGGGTATAACATTTATTGGAATGACTGGAATTCTGATACTTTGGTTTTTAATGTAAAGATATAATTTAATCGTATTATTATATGTAGTAGAAAGCGATGGGTTAGAAGAAGCCTACATAACCAACCCATAAAGTAACATGTTACATCCATATATGACCAGCTATGTAAACTTTAACATTGATTTATCCTGAAATAGATGTCGTTCAATTGGTAACTTACATTTTTTGTCTTCTTCTAATGCCTCTTCAGGGGAAAGGAATCTAAAAGTAACTGAATGTAATCCGATTACGTTACTGAGTTTGGGTAATCCAAAAGTTACGTTACTGATTACAATTTTGGACAGGTAACTAGTAACTGTAACGGATTCCTTTTAGAAAGTACCCTGCCCAACCCTGAGTACAGGTGCATCAAAGCTGGGACAGAGAGACTGAAAAACAGCTTCTATCTCAAGGCCATCAGACTGATAGCCATCACTAGCCGGCTACCACCCAKTCACTCAACCTTGCACCTTAGAGGATGCTGCCCTATATACATAGACATGGAATCACTGGTCACTTTAATAATGTTTAGATACTGCCTTATTCCTTTGTTATGTATATACTGTATTATATTCTACTGTATTGTAGTCAATGCCACTCCGACATTGCTCGTCCTAATATTTACATATTTCTAAATTCCATTCTTTTACTTTTAGATTTGTGTGTATTGTTGTGAATTGTTAGATACCACTGCACTGTTGGATCTAGGAACACAGGCACTTTGCTACATCCGCAATATGTGTGAATCCGTTATCARTTTAATGGGCCAATCAGCAGTTAAAACAATAACAAGCATCGTCCCCACCAATGTTTCGGTAAATRGCTGGGGAGAAAAAGTCCATTCTTTATAATCCACACAATAATAACATTTCCTGTTGCTGCAGGATTATTTTCCTGCTGTAGCAAACTGGCTCAAATGAAGATCCTACATCTGTATTTCAAGGAAATCAGATTCAGTCGCGTGTGTCTGCAGGCATCCATGACTTTGTTGAACTGGTGAGCAAGCCRGGCTGAGGGGGTGAGTGCTTTCTATTTGATCACATGTTTCACTTAAGCCCCGACTTCTGCTCCCCTAATAGGAGACAAGGTATCTGTAAACAGTGGAAGGTGGCCTACTTGTTACATGGGCATGTGCTCTTCTCTGCCCTGCTCTGTTTGGACGACTGCCATGCCCCTAGTGAACCAACCAACCACTCTAACAGAGCCAAATTGGCACTCTGTCCAGTATGTGCACTGTTTGACTTTCCCTGTAGCCACAAAGATCCCTGAACACCACTGTTGTGACTGAATGATGAGGATGATTGAGTGACTGAGACAAGGTACTAGCCTCATGATTCTGATAATGGAATGAAGGGCTCGATTCTGTTACTTGTTTTACCAAGTATGTTGGTGCATGGAGGTTGGTTTCTGTCGGGAGAGGTGACCTGACCTGAACAAGAGGAAGTATCTGTTAACAGGTATACAGAACATAACATCCCCTTGCACGGCACATGGTATGCAGAGTGCAAATCAAATCAATATTTCTATAGTATTTTTATTGTATGATACAGATATATTTAACACAGTGGGATATCTGTTACACAATGCTCTATGAAATCAACAAAAACATTCTAATATGTTCTCTGGGTCCATTATTGTCAGTGTTGATTGACTCTGTCTGGACCATTGGCTGGGTGCAATATGTCTGCAGCCATTATGAAGCTATAAGGGCCTATTCTCTGAAACAATKAAGCTGTTCTGTTTCTCTCTTCCTGGGGAATGAGGACAAACTTCCTATTGCCTGAAGTCATGCTGCTAATTTTCAGTAGATTCCCAGTAGACCCACTTCCTCTCCTCTGCCAGTACTGTCACAATTCACTTTCTCACAGTCAATGGAGTGTCTCAGCTACAAATCAGGTTAAGTTGGATGTCTGACTGCTAATGGACCCTGGCCCTTCCCGCCCCCTTCGTCCTATTAGAATAACTTCCAATCCATTTCTGTCATTGCCAGACATGAGTTCAAAGGTCACCATTAAATGAATTAAGGACATATTTTGGTAGCCACTGGCTTTCTATCAGACTTTATGATCAATAGTATGTTGTGCGTGTTTCCGGGATCTCTTTCAAGAACAATATACATTCTTATACCCCTCAATACATCTACAATAGCTCTACCAGGATATCGGACAACTTGCTTGGAAATCTGCATTGTTTACATTACAGAGGTTCATTCTCTGTCGTATATTGTAATGAAGAACGGAAAATCAAATAAAATCACACTTTATTAGTCACATACAACAGGTGTAAACCTTACAGTGAAATGCTTACTTACAAGCCCCTAACCAATAATGCARTTTAAAAAATACAAATAAGAATAAGAAATAAAAGTTGCAAGTAGTTAAAGAGAAGCAGTAAAATAACAATMGCGAGACTACATACAGGGGGTACCGGTACAGAGTCAATGTGCGGGGGCACCAGTTAGTCGAGATAATTGAGGTAATATGTACATGTAGGTAAAGTTATTAAAGTGACTATGCATAGATAATAAAACAGAGAAGCAGCAACGTTCAAGAAGGGGGTGGGGGGGCAATGAAAATAGTCTAGGTAACCATTTAATTAGATGTTCAGGAGTCTTATGGCTTGGGGGTAGAAGCTGTTTAGAAGCCTCTTGGGCCTAGACTTGGCACTCCAGTACCGCTTGCCGTG
>NC_036866.1:45510981-45512366 GCF_002910315.2 Salvelinus sp. IW2-2015
CGGATAGCAGAGACACAGTTTATGACTAGGGTGGCTGGAGTCTTTGTCAATTTTAGGGCCTTCTCTGACACCCGCTGGTAGATATAGGTTCTGGATGGAAGGAAGATTGGCCCCAGTGAATGTACTCGGCCGTATGCACAACCCTCTGTAGTGCCTTGCGTTCGGAGGCCGAGCAGTTGCCATACCAGGCAGTGATGCAACCAGTCCAGGATGCTCTCGATGGTGCAGCTGTAGAACCTTTGAGGATCTGAGGACTCATGGACAATCTTTTCAGTCTCCTGAGGGGGAATAGGTTTTGTGTCGTGCCTGTTCACGACTGTCTTGGTATACTCTGGACCATATGTTAGTTTTTGGTTATGTGGTATGCAAATTGGAGTGGGTCTAGGGTTTCTGGGATAATGGTGTTGATGTGAGCCATGACCAGCCTTTCGAAGCACTTCATGGCTACAGATGTGAGTGCTAYGGGTCGGTAGTCATTTAGGCAAGTTACCTTAGTGTTCTTGGGCACAGGGACTACGGTGGTCTACTTAAAGCATGTTGGTATTACAGTCTCGGACAGGGAGAGGTTGAAAATGTCAGTGAAGACACATGCAAGTTGGTCAGCGCATGCTCGCAGCACMCGTCGTGTTAATCCGTCTGGCCCTGCGGCCTTGTGAATGTTTACCTGTTTAAAGGTCTTACTCACATTGGCTGCGGAGAGCGTGATCACACAGTCGTCCGGAACAGCTGGCGCTCTCATGCATGTTTCAGTGTTATTTGCCTTGAAGCGAAATAGTTTTGCTCGTCTGGTAGGCTTGTGTCACTGGACAGCTCTCGGCTGTCCTTCCCTTTGTAGTCTGTAATGGTTTGCGAGCCCTGACACATCCGACAAGCATCAAAGCCGGTGTAGGAGGATTCGATCTTAGTCATGTATTGACACTTTGCCTGTTTGATGGTTCGTCAGATTTCTTATATGCTTCCGGGTTGAAGTCCCGCTCCTTGATAGCAGCAGCCTTTAGCTCAGTGTGGATGATGCCTGTAATCCACGGCTTCTGGTTGGGGTATGTACGTACTGTCACTGTGGGGACGATGCACTTATTGATGCATTGATGCATCGATGCACTTATTGATGAAGTCAATGACTGATGTGGTGTACTCCTCAATGTCCTAGGAAGAATCCAGGAACATATTCCAGTTTGTTCTAGCAAAACAGTCCTGTAGCTTAGCATCTGCTTCATATGACCACTTTTTTATTGACAGAGTCACTGGTGCTTCCTGCTTTCATTTTTGCTTGTAAGCAGGAGGATAGGACCGCAACTCAAGAGCTGTATTCCGCGCATAAAGCAAAACAGGAAAAACGCCATCCCAAGAGCGGCGCTCCTATTGCCGCAGGACTTATTGCAGGA
>NC_036866.1:45518183-45519461 GCF_002910315.2 Salvelinus sp. IW2-2015
GGTATAGTGCCAGCATCAGTCTGTGGTGGTATGTAGACAGCTACAAAAAATACAGATGAAAACTCTCTAGGTAGATAGTGTGGTCTACAGCTTATCATGAGATACTCTACCTCAGGCGAGCAAAACCTTGAGACTTCCTTAGATATCGTGCACCAGCTGTTGTTTACAWATATGCGTAGTCCGCCACCCCTTGTCTTACCAGACGCCGCTGTTCTATCCTGCCGATACAGCGTATAACCAGTCAGCTGTATGTTGATAATGTCGTCGTTTAGCCACGCCTCTGTGAAGTATGTGAAGATGTGAAGATATCACAGTTTTTAATGTCCCATTGCTAGTTTAATCTTCCTCGTAGGTCTTCCTCGTAATTGTTTTCCCCAATGATTGCACGTTAGCTAGAGGGACGGAAGGCATTGGAGGCTTATTCGATCGCCTACGAATTCTCAGAAGGCAGCCCGACCTCCTCTTTTTTCTCCGTTGTCTCTTCACACGAATGACGGGGATTTGGGCCTGTTCCCGGGAAAGCAGTATGTCCTTCACATCGGACTCATCAAAGGAAAAAAAAGCTTCTGCCAGTTCGTGGTGAGTAATCGCTGTTCTGATGTCCAGAAGTTATTTTCGGTCATAAGAGACGGTAGCAGCAACATTATGTACATGTTAAAATTTTTTTTACAAACAAAGCAAAAAAAACGAACATAAAAACACAATCAGTTAGGAGCACGTAAAACGTCAGCCATCTTCTCGTCGTCCTGGAGCTCGTTGACAGCTCCAGACTTGTTGTCACATTTGCYTTGAAGCTATGGCTGTTTACACTTCCGTCCTGTCACTTAAGGGCAACGTTGTTTTGGTTACGCCGCGGGAGAGGTTATTAAAACTGCACTACCATGAAAATGACATGCTCAAGTTAAACTTGTTCGTTGAGTTCAAACAAGTTTCTCAAACCTGCATAAGTTTAACCCTTCAAAATCACCTAAAGGGTTCGTTAACATAAAGAAATACTACTACCACCACCCAGCTGTGATATAACATACTGAGCTGTCGGTGCTGACTAGTCTGCATTGTGTAGAAATCTTTCTGTTTTTCAGTTGAAGAATGGCTCTGTGGAATTAACTGTAGTCTTGCAGCAGATTACATGAATTAAGACGCTCTCGTTGACCTAATCTCGGATGGAATTCCCCCTTCCTTCTCTGTCTGTCTGTCTGTCTGTCTGTCTGTCTGTCTGTCTGTCTGTCTGTCTGTCTGTCTGTCTGTCTGTCTGTCTGTCTGTCTGTCTGTCTGTCT
>NC_036866.1:45519486-45523244 GCF_002910315.2 Salvelinus sp. IW2-2015
CTGTCTGTTCTGTCTGTCTGTCTGATATATGCCTCTTGAGGCATTGATGGAACGGACAGACGTACGAGACAGCCAGGCAGACAGCAGACCACTTGGGTTCAAAGTCTATTGGCTGTCCAGGAGGCTAAGCACGGGCCCTTCCAAAGCGAGGTATTTTGTAAGATTTCAAATTGACTGTCTTATTGAACTTCAAGACGACAGTCCATGAGTGGAGCAGTGCAGGGAGGAGAGGATAATGGGAACCATGAGGCGGGAGCACAAATAAAACTAGGGAGGGAAGATTAGACAAAGAAAATGCAATCTATCACTGAGTTAGTTTTAGAAGACCTGTCTGACAGGCAAAGGCTACAATCTTCTCATAAATACTTTTTTTGCGCCCACGATATGAGGGTTTCAGCATGAAATATTCCTTTTATATGGCCTGACACACTGTATTTATTTGAACTATGTCAATATGTATTTGCTGTCGCATTTTCTTTTGGGCGTCAAACTGGTGGCAGTTGTGAAAAAAGTAAATAGTTGGGAATAGATAGTGCATAGCATACTAGCTTAAAAAATACAATAAATAATACGATAGCTGCTTTCAGGCAGGTTCAGTCAAACTTATGCAGAGGCATGAACGTCCAGAACAATACCCACTGGCAGGAACTCCCTCTTACTTTAAAACGCCACAGAAACTGAAACACAACCAGAGTGTGAAAGCGAACTTCTGCTGAAATTCATTTTCAATGACTAGAAAGCAGCTATGAGGAAGTCAACACCACATCCCAAACGAGCTTTGATAATATCCTATCCTGATGTTGGGAGTGAGACATTGCCAAGGAAAGCCATCCACTCATAGCTTCACAGTACGGCAGATAACCAGTATTCAAATACCACACAACAGGAGAAACATGGATGAACCAGACCAACATTGTATCAGGTAAGAGTGACAAATGTAAACTAAAGACCCCACGAAGGAACAGAGAGAGCAGAGAGTAGAGAGAGGCGGAATGAGGAGAGTACGAGAGGAGATGAGAGAGCAGTAGAAGAGAGAGGATAGAGAGTAGAGAGGGGCAGAGGAGAGAGTAGAGAGAGGAGGAGAGAGGTCATTTCGTTTCAAGAGAGGAGGAGACGAGTAGAGAGAGGAGGAAGAGTCAGGAGGACAGAGAGTAGAGAGAGGTAGGCGAGAGGACGGGGAGCAGAGTAGAGCAGGAGGGAGGAGAGAGTAGAGAGAGGCGCAGGAGAAAGAGAGTAAGAGAGAGAGGAATGAGAAGTAGAGAGAGGGGGCTGAGCAGAGTAGAGAGGGGAGGAGGAGAGTAGAAGCAGAGGAGGAGGTGAGAGTCGACACGGGGCCCGGAGGTGAGAGTAGACAGGGGAGGAGGAGAGCAGTCCGACAGAGAGGAAGGAAGGAGAGAGTAGAGAGAGGGAGGGAGGAAAGAAGAGTCAGAGAGGAGGAGGAGAGAGGAAGAAGAGGGGAGCGAGGAGAGAGGTAAGAGGAGGGGAGGAGGAAGAGAGTAGAGGGGGAGGAGGCAGAGAGTAGA
Source organism: Salvelinus sp. IW2-2015 (assembly GCF_002910315.2). NCBI lineage: Eukaryota > Metazoa > Chordata > Actinopteri > Salmoniformes > Salmonidae > Salvelinus > Salvelinus sp. IW2-2015. The sequence goes on from NC_036866.1 coordinate 45,521,010, forward strand.
AGAGAGAGGAAGGAGAGGAGTAGCCGAGCAGCAAACGGTAGAGAGTAGCAGAGTAGGGGAGGAGAGAGTAGAGCAGAGGAGGAGGCAAGAGAAGTAGAGAGAGCAGAGAGAGTAGAAAAAGAGGAGGAGGAAGAGAGTAGAGAGAAGCAGCGAGAGAGTAAGAGAGGCAGGAGGAGGAAGAGTAGAGAAGAGCAGGTGAAGAGAGAGTAGAGAGAGGAGGAGAGAGTAGAAAGAGGAGGAGAGAGTAGAAAGAGGAGGAGGGCAGAGTAGACCCAAGAGGAGGCGAGAGTAGAGAGAGGAGGAGGAGAGAAGTTAAGAGAGAAGGAGGAGAGAGTAGAAAGGAGGAGGCAGAAAGTAGAGAGAGGCGGAGAGAGTAGAAAGAGGAGGAGTAGAGTAGAGAGAGGCAGGAGAGAGTATGAGAGAGGAGGAGAGTAGAAAGAGGAAGGCGAGAGTGGAGAGAGGAGGGAGAGTAAGACAAGAGAGAAAGAGGAGGATAGAGTAGAACCGAGGAGGAGGAGAGTAGTAGAGAGAGGAGGCGAGGTAGCCAAAGAGGAAGGAGAAAGAGTAGAGAGAAGGAGGATGGAGAAGAGCAGAAAGGAGAGGAAGAGTAGAAGAGGAGGAGAGAGTAGAGAGAGGAGGAAGGCAGAGAGTCAGAAAAGAGGAGGAGAGAGTCAAGAAAACGAGGCCGGCAGTGAGTGAAGAGGAGGTAGGATGAGAGAGAGTAGAAAGAAGGCAGGAGAGAGTAGAGAGAGGACGAGAGAGTAGAAAAGAGGGGAGAGAGTAGTAAAAGGAGCGAGAGAGTAGAAAGAGGAGGAGGAGAGAGTGAAGAGAAGGAGGAGAGAGTAGAAAGGAGGAGGATAGAGAGTAAGCGAGAGGAGGAGAGAGTAGATAAGAGGAGGAGAGAACGTCAGAGAGAGGAGGCAGAGAGTTAGAAAGATGAGGAGAGAGTAAGAGAGAGGAGGAGAAAGGAATAAACAAAATGTAAGAGAGAAAATAAATAAGAGAATGGAAGCACATTTGTGCAGCAACACAAAAAACCTAAGGAGTCCCAAGGTAATTAATTCTAACAAAAACACACAATAGAAGAACGTTTTGGTGGGGGACAAGAGGGCTGCGGAGCAGGGGTTGGGCGGTCAGGGGTCAGAGGTAGAAGAAGTCAGGTACTTTACTGGAAGGTGGGCGTCTCCTCTCTCCTGGCTCCAGGGTGGGGGTAGAAAAGGGGTGTGGCCAAACCCCAGGTTCCCGTTGATTGTGATTCGTCACTGCTGAATGTACTGTACCAAGAAATCCGCCTCCTTGCTGACTCTGGCCACGCCTCATCACGACTGGAGCTCTACAGGAAGAGACAAAAGATGAATGACGTCAATCAATCCATTGTGAATGAAAACACATGCCAAATGAAATCCCTTCTGTCTGTCTGTCTGTCTGTCTGTCTGTCTGTCTGTCTGTCTGTCTGTCTGTCTGTCTGTCTGTCTGTCTGTCTGTCTGTCTGTCTGTCTGTCTCTGTCTGTCTCTGTCTGTCTCTGTCTGTCTGTCTGATATAATGCCTCTTGAGCATTGATGGACGGACAGACGTACCGACCGACAGCCAGGCAGACAGCAGACCACCTGGGTTCAAATACTATCTGGCTGTCCAGGCAGGCTAAAGCAACCGCTCAAAGTATTTGTAAGATTTCAAATTGTGTTTGAACTTACAAGACAGACAGTCATGAAGTGGAGCAGTGAAGGGAGGAGAGGATATGGGAACCATGAGGGTGGAGACAAAATAAAAACTAGGGAGGGCAAGATTAGACAGAAGAAAATGCAATCCATCCATCACCTGAGTTAGTTAGAAGACCTGTACTGACAGGCAAGGCTATGTGTGATATGGAGACCTCACCCATTTCCAGCATCTCAGCCATCCCTAAGTGGTTACTGGCCTATCTATGTATCTGTGAATCTGTCTGTGAATCAAATTATAAAGTGTATAAATAGGGACAGTGTATCCTGTCCAGCCAACCTACGTGAAAACATATACAACAGATGGAGTTTATTTAGAAGGTGTCAAGTCGAGGACAATTCAAAACAATGGTTTATGGTACACTTTGAGTTTATTGGCTGGAGTGAAAAGTAGTCAATTGCAGCAATCTTAAGGAAACGTCAGATTGCTAACAATGTAAGTAAACTACGTCCTTTCACTTTGGTGAACGTATTTCTCAACTACCAGCATACAAATCCAAGAATCCTTCAAAAAAA